>NW_010270244.1:1193-19704 GCF_000690775.1 Eurypyga helias | reverse complement strand
GAAAGATTTCATTATGGGATAATTTAATTAAACGGCAGGCAAAAAGAGGAAAGAGCTTTAAGGGACTGAGTCCTTCTGTTTTTTCCAGCGTGACACTGATGATTTAAAGAGAGAGGAGCCAAGAAGTGATCCTGGGGGTGGGGAAGCTTTCTACTGTGCACGAGAGGACTGATCCTTGGTTTCCTCCATGCTTATCTTTTCATTTACCTGTTGCAAAGTGGATGTGGGCTTTTGTTGTTCTGGTTTAAAGATGTTTTGCAGACACTTTTTTTTTAAAAGACTGCACTGATTGGAGGGCAGCTGAGAACCGGCCCCAGTGATGCTGCCCCAGCTGGAGACAGAAATGGGTTTAACGGCTGTGGTCCCTGGAGGGTGCAGGGCTGGAGCTGCCCCTGGGACCAGGCTTTGCTCCCAGGGTCTCCAGTGGGACCAGGTCAGGGGTGACCCTGGTCTATTACTCACCAGCCCCTGCCAGCCACCCTGATCCAGGTGACAGGACAGCGCAAGGGGGCATCCAATCTTAATCTTCAATCCTGATGGGGCCAGAGAACTTGAGCTGAGCCAGATCCCCCTCTTGAGCAGGGTAGAAGGTTTGAGTGCTACCACCAGCCTCTTGGGCTGCCTTTGGCTGACCTCTGTACGTGCCCAGCGCACCTACCTGTTGTCTTTCAGAGGAAGTGAAGTCCCTCTCATCATCACTGACCAAGCATACAGGGAAGGCAGTGTGCAAGACAAAGACCACTCGTGGTGTAGCTTGCAGGTGGATGGTGTCACCAGCCTGGAGAACAGGAGCAGAAGGAAGATCCAGGTCAACAGCCTCAGCAGCTCATGTGTGTTTGGATCCAAGGGACTTTTTTTTTGATCCCCATTTAAAGAGAATGAAGATACCATCTAGGTCCCTGAAGGCAGATTGAAGGGACACTGAGTTCTCTGGTGAATATTTTGGCAGCAGTGAGGCGGCTTTCCCAGGCAGGGCCAGGGTGCACAGCCACAGCTCCCTTGGGTTCCCACATTATCTGGCCTGTGCAGGCACTGCGGAGAGCAGGGGCAGGGAAGAGAGACAGAGTGCTTGACATCTTCCCATGCTTCAGAGGGGAGGTACATCTGCATGTGACATTTTCATAATCAGAATAGAAATTTGTACAAAACGTGACTTCTTTATTCTCTTTTCCTATTTTTTTTTTTTTAACCCAGATGGGTTTATTGTTCCATCTCGCTTAGGTGAGGACGTTGGGAAGAAAGAGATGCTCAGGTCAGAGAGTGCCACAGGGCAGCATCAACAGTGAGCTGAGCAACCCACCGGGATTTCCTTCTGCATTGGTGTTCCACCTCTGTTCTGGGAAAGGTTGGTGAACCTCACTAGGTTATTTTTTCCCCCTCTTTTTGCTTAAACAGTGTCTGAAACAAATGTATCTACAAACTTGTTGGGCTATTTGATTGCTTTGCTTGGGACTGTGAGTGGAGTGGTTGCTCTGCTGCTGTCTCTGCACAAGGGCTTTTTCAAGATAGAGCAGACAAGGTCAGGTGCATCGAAACTGATAAATAAAACAAGAGCTTGCAAAATGACAAGCATAGCAGAAGCAGAAAATCCTCATTTCCAAGCAGCTACATTCAGTATCTGTTTTACTTCGGAAAGATGCATGCAGCTGTCTCACATTTGCTCAAACCCTCAATTTTGGGCCCCATTTCAATTTCGTCAGGCTTTCCTAGAACCAGAGTGTATCTGCAAAGTTGGCAAATTAAGACTGAAGTTTTGCAAAAAATGCGAGGTTACTGCAAAACCAGTAACACCTCTTTTTTTTCACAATGCAAAGGTAAAGAACACATGGAAATTATCTTTGATTGAAGGAATCTGTTCATCTCCTCACAGGGAAAACAAGAGGGAAGGAACCATGAATGCCAAGGTGATAAAGGCACAGGGGGCTGATTTAATAAAAGCACAGCCAGCAGGTTGGAGGAAATGGTGATCCCCCTCTGCCCCACAGCTGTGTGACACCTCCAGTCTCCCCAGTTCAAGACAGAAATAAACTGGAGGGAGTCCGGTGAAGGGCCACTAAGATGGACAGCAGGCTGGAGCAAGCAGCTGGGTGAGAGCTTCAAAAGGCTAATGAGGATCTTAATTACTGCTAATTGCCAGGCTCTTCATAGGGATTGTAACAGGGATTTTTTTTCTCTCCAAGGATATTTCTGACAACCAGATTGCAATAAAATGCCCAGCTAGATGTTGTTCTTAAGTGTATACTAACTGGGAAAATACCTTTGTCTTTTGTCATGAGAAGAGAGTTCTTCATAAATGTAAAACTGTATTTAACTGCAGTCATTTGCAAACAGACTACCCACAGCTCTTCCCTATAAATGCTGATCTTTTGGGGTGCTTGTTTATTAGTTGTGACAGAAAACCAGGCAATGGCTGGGTTCTTATGCTGGAATGCGACTCTGTAGTGAGCGTCGTCAGAAATTTGGGAAGTCCCCCAGAAATGCCAACTTTTTAATTATTATGCAGAAAAGAGAGAACCAAAGGGGAAAAAAAAAAACCCCCAAAAAAAACCAACCAAGCCTGTCAGACAAAGGAGGAATCTGACAACATCTGTCTTTTTAAAAATCACCTATAATAGCCTGAGAGAAAGGAAACCAGTCCAAAAAGTACTTATGTGCACTGTGAGAAGAGATTATTTTGTCTGAGACTGACTGTGTCAAGGTTGGTTCAGAGTCTCATTAGGTCCTGGCACAAAGCTGTGAATATGCATGAAAGAAAAATACTTAGGAAAGGTCTTTTTTCTGCAGACAAATCCAAAACCGGGCTATCTAATCTAAAAATAAAAAAGGCAAGAGATGGTAGAAAGTATGAGTTCTTGTCTGTCTGGCCAAGCCTTTTCAGGTTAGCATGGAAGCTGCTGCTCTGCTAAGACAAGAAAGCTCTAGAAGACCTGTATCAGCCAGAAAGTCCATCAGAAGTAATTGGTGGCTGGGCAGGATAAATGAAGTTCTGCAATCATAGCTGGACCTTTCTCACTGGTCAAAATTCAGGAACCTGCACTGGTAAGTCCCTTTAACTGGTGACCTGGGAAATAGAGCTGGGATGCTTAAATTTAACTGATAAGCAAGTAAATAACAATGAAGCAAAAAGACAGTGAACAGATAAAGCAGATCACAAAATTAACAGCACTTAACACATTCCAAGTCGTAATCTTCAGCTGTCTTGCAGCAGCCTGAGGCATGCTCATTGCTTCCATCAATGTGGGTGTAGTTCATTTGTGAACTTGTGGAGTTGGGTACTAGGTGGTTGATACAGGACCAGCCTCCTGAGTCTCTGAAGAGCTCAGTCTTTAGCGTTATATTTTCTTCTTAGGCTCTCCCTTGATTCAAAATTCCCTTTCTGCAAATATTCTTTGACAGATCTTAGTGTGGGAAGTAGAGAAGCCTCTTGCCCTTCCCTTACAAAAACTTTGAACATTTCTTGCTGCTGGCACAAAATGTCTGTGAGAACACAGACAGATGCTGTGTCAGCCTTCCCCTGGCTGACTGTGAGCATCAACTACCTCATGTCAG
Organism: Eurypyga helias; assembly: GCF_000690775.1. NCBI lineage: Eukaryota > Metazoa > Chordata > Aves > Eurypygiformes > Eurypygidae > Eurypyga > Eurypyga helias. The sequence continues at coordinate 16,155 of NW_010270244.1, read as the reverse complement.
AGAGGATGGCACATGCTCACATTCCTACTGATGTCAGAAGGATTACTTCTCCATTACTCCTACTTACTCTCAAGGACAATTTTGGAAAGAAGACAACAGTCAATGAAACTGAAGAAAACTGTCTTAATGCAAATTAGTATTTATGCATGACTGCCCGAATGCAGTCCTTGCTCTCTCTATGAATTCAGTAACAGCTATGAAGAACTGGAATGTCCCTATTTTATGCTCTGAGTTTTGAACTGCCAAAGATTTAGGAGCTAGGTTGGGTTTGCAAAGATCCACAGATTTCCCTTTGGTCTGCAGAGGGAGCAGATAATTTTCTAAAGAAAACTGTTTCTGGGGAGAATTTCAAGAAAATCTGGAATCGTGTGGATTGCCTGTCAGCTGGTGGACCACTGTTTTCCTCTGTGATGAGGAAGAAAAGAGGTAAGAAATAGTTAATTGTTGAAAGGGGAAAGAGGTGAGGAGAAATACTTCCTCCGTGTTACTCAAGGTTTGCATACATTCACTTTTGACACCACATGCACAAGACCAAGATTTTTCTTTCATTTATCCCAGAATGTCTGCAGTGACTCTACCAGTGCTCACAGGTACCTTCTTGCCACCAAACCAATCCCTCCTTGCTTTTTCGACCTTCTCCTCAGCTGAGGCCATCCTCGCAAGGCTTTGCACCTCAGCTCGGTTAGGTTTTCAGCTACCACTTCTGCAACTTTTGGTTACAGAAGAGCTAACATTCATCCTGGCACTCCTTCCCAGGGCTCATCGCTGTGTTGGCATCACAGCCTGCAGACTACGTTTTTCCTGGCCATGCTGATGGTAGGGGATTACTGCAGCAGAGCTGAACTTGGCACAAGCCCTCGGAGCCAGGCTGGCAGGAGCACTGCAGTCACAGGCTGTCCTGGCAAGGGAGATGTCACAGCTTTCAGGTCCACTGACCGCTCTTACCCTGTCCCTGGGTTGGTACTTGCGTGAAGAAGGTTATTTGGGAGCCCTGTGCCCTGATGAAACGTGTTTCAGGTATAAATGTCCTTCTCTGCCTTCTATTAGAGGGAGTGTGAGCATATTTCTCAATCCTTAATGGGAAAGGAATAGAAAATAGATTTTTCTAATGGAATGGGTCATTTGAAGAGCTTTAGTTATCTACGCCTAGCTCCTGGCAGTCCCACATTTGGTGATCTTTAGAAACCAAGTAACCTCCTGCCTCGGTTTCTCCAAATATAGAGTATAGAAGTCTCCCAGATGTGCTGTGAAACTTACTGGGTGCCTAAAACTTACCTAAAAATGAATAGATTACCCTTTGCACCCATGGCAACCTTTGAGTTAAAGGTCTCAAACTGCTTTGCAGACATCACACAGCCCCGAAGCGTGAAGTCGGGCAAGCCAGGTTGATTCAAATGGTGCCGGGGGGGGACAGCCAGACATCCGTCTCAGCAGTACCATCACCTGAACCAGACGTTACGTACTGGGGGCACATTATTGGGATTGGCGTTGCCTTGGGTAGGGAAGGTTGGTGGGCTGCTGGGGCCCATCTGTGTGTGCTGAGACGCAGCCCAGAGCCTCAGCCTCACCTGCAAAGCTCTTCGGGCTGCAGCCAGGAGCGACCACGCCAAGTTGTGGAGGTGCTTGTTGTTGACGTTCTTCCCCAGAGCCAGCTGCCCCTGCACAGGGGTTTGATAAATAGATTCTGCAAAGCCTTCAGAAACGTTTTGGGTGGAAGTTGTGGTGGCAGGGTAGTCTTTAACGTTATTATTCTTCTTTGTTATTGTAATGATTGTTTTGAAAGATTTGGCTTGCTGTTTTTCAAAGAGATTTTCTACCTGATATGCAGAAAACCACCCCGAGGGGGAGGAAGAACCCTCTCCAGTGAAAGGCTCCCAGTTACAGCCCAGGGCGGAGACAAGCCCCTCTTTTATTTTGCTAGTCTACTTGCTTAACAGGCTGACAACTCAAAAGGATTTAAAACCTCTCTGCCTCTCCATTTCAGAGGTGAAACATTGGGCTTGTTCTCTTGCTGTGACCTCCAGGAAGTTCGGCACATTCCTTAATTAAGATTGACCCCAAGTTCCTTTTTCTGATGTTTTTGGATTAAGCCAGACTTGGCATTCCCATGGGCTCTGATACAGTCAGCATCCCCCAACTGCGGTAGCTTGTCATGGGTCAGCACGAGTGAAGGTGGCAGTGCTGCAGCAGGGCTTCCTGCAGATTGGCACCGAAGAGTGTTAAAGCCAGAGGAGGGGAGCCTGTCCGCATGGGTTGAAACCCTGCGGCTGCCACAGATCAGCCCTGATGTGCCGTGATACTCAAACATCCTCAGAAACACATTAGAAGTTGGTTTATGAATAGAGTTTCTCTTGGGGGTTTTGGGCTGCCAACACAGCCCCTGTTGTCCCACGCTGGCTTGCGCAGGGCGTATTTCTGTGTCACAGGCTGATGTTTCCAGAGGGGTTGAGGACAGTTAGTTCCATTACTCGCCTCAGTTCTCCTCAACAGTGGTGACTGGACCCAGACGGAGAGGGAAGTTGGGGAGTAAATGCAGCCTGGAGTACAGCAGGAGGCACTGCTGTCTCGCTGAGGGAAGCTCTGAGGTCTCATCTCCTCATAGATGAACCAGGTACATGGTGTGTGCGACCCCAAGGAACGCAGTTGTGGCACTCTACCAGAGTCAGTCCATAAGCTGAGATCCATGGCTCTTAAAGTTTCCTTGGAGAGTGCTTGGTTCTGCTTAGATCTGTGTAAATCTAAGAGATCTGTGTAAATCTTATAGATCCAGTCTTGCATTAAACATTGGGACCTCAATTCATTTTTTTCTATGAAATCTAGTATCACAACTCTGGTAACTTCTTAGCATCCTGCACTCCAGCTGACATTAAGTATGATTTCTACAGGTTACTGCTGAACATGGCTGTATCTGTGGGCACTTTTTATTTCTTTTCTTTTCCCTTTTTACAGTTAAGGCAGCTGCAAGAATATTCTGTCCATTGATATTTCTAAGTTAAGAAACACAAAACAATTGCAGGAAAGGGCCTTTATAGCATGATGGTTAGACTTGCGAATGGCTTATTTTTTTATTTAGAGTACTTGGAGTCCTTACATCTTATCTGAGCAGTGACGAGTGCTGGATCACTAATAAAGAAATTCTTCTTTCATTCATCACTGGAATTACTGCTGGTTTGAAAATGCAAAATTCAGTTTGGAAATTTTGAGTAAAAGTCTAATTTATTATATCGTTTAATTTTAGCTTCAGTGTTGCCTCTTCTTTATGAACCCTTCTATCACCTCCTGTCCCAAAAGCACCTCCGAAGTAGATACACTAATGTTGGTGACCACTGAGTTATCCTAGATCTACTCTGGCTGGCACTGGATTGCAGAGGGTGAAGCACTCCAGGAGCTCATATATTATGATGTTTCTAGCGTGGTTACCACAGGAGGAAAACATTGAGTGTCTGGCACAGATACAGGAGCCTAATCTTGTCCCTGAGCAAAATCAAAAGCTCTGAACAGAGACTAAGGAGAAGAGAACTGAGTTACCTTTCTTACAGACCTGCTGGGCAGATCTGGCAGTAACTAAAACATAAGCTCCGGGTTGGATGGCTGGAAGGATTTGTGCATTTAAACACAGCACTAAGAGGAACCTTAAGCACCCACTTACTGTGACCCAAGTTAGAGTCAACAATCTCTGGGACGCCCTGCCCTTCCAGGAGCGCTTCCTTTGCAGGCATCACTGTGGCAGCAGCAGCAGCTTGCTTGCTGTGGCCCGCTGCATCTCAGCCACTGCAAAGTGCCTTTTGTGAGTTTCTTCACAGTCTTGATTTTTTAAAATAAATTTTCAGGACAGGCCACATTTCTCATGAAAAAAAAAACCAACAGAGCAAAAGAAGGAAACAGTAGAGTGGAGTGAGAAGCTCTAAAACTTCAGAGACCTTTCAGTTACTTTTAACTGTCCTAAGAGGCATTATAAATAACTATAACAAACCTAGTTTTTCACCCTTCATTAGGTGTTCCAATCCAGCTGTACTTATTGACGGCTGAGAAAAACTTCACTATTTGTAGTACCTGAGAAAGTCAGTGAAAGACTAAACGCAGAGCTGGGGTTGGTAGACAGACTACAGACCATAGCCAAGAAAGCTGCATTTCTGGCTCCAAATAATATTTTCCAACCCCCTTCCATAGTCAGAGATTTGCCAGATCCCCATTTAAGTTCTTAAATTATTGTGTGTAACACCTGAAATCAAATGTAGACATGACTTTGTCTTTAAGGAGAGAGTCAGGTTTAAAATTATGGCACCTAAGAGCCAAGGGAAATTTTCTAGGTGCTAAATTTGGCTCCAGAGCTGCCATTTCCCAGCACAGTAGAATAGTTCACCCCAATGCAAGAGGTCACAGCAAAGCATGAATGAAGGTGTTAATGTAAAACCCCAAATCCATAGACTTCTCGATTTATGGCGCCGGCTTTGCTTTCTAGGAATGAAGAACAAGATTCATTAGAGATGAGGATGGAAAAATAGCTTTCATGTCACAAGGCTTAGTTGTGCCATTTGGTCCTACCACTGATAGCTCAAGGACACTGCGGACGAGCCGTGTGTCGTGAAGCCTCCATGGGCTGTGGCCCTGGCAGGACCGAAGGGGGTCTACCAGCCTGGGAGCAAGGAGAAAGAGGGACTAAGAGAGTCCTTGAGACTGTGAATATGTATATATGCTAATAGAGGCATGGACCTCTGTGGACCAAAAAAATGGTGTAAAATCCTGTCATTGTTCACGTCCAGGACTAAACTGCTCTTGTTGTCAGCCTTCTCCTTTGCTGCAGAGGCCCAGGAGGTATGTTTGCAGCTATGGCAGGGCAGGTGTCTCTGCAGTTACAGGGATCTCCAGCTTCTGAAAAACCTCAGCTGTGAATTTACTGAAAGGGAGGGTCGGTGCAGGGGGTAGGAGGGTCAGGTAATGTCACAGCTTCTCTCCTCCTTCTCCTGTTAGCATCACTCACGTGCTGGGTGCTTTATGTTACCTGATGGGAAGAAGCTGTACCACTCCAAGGTCTGTCCTCATAATTTCTATGAAAATGATTGCAGTCGTTACCCCTGAAGGCCTTTACCCACAGAGAAACTCTTCTGATCCTGAAATGAGACAGAGAAATGGGAAAACAGAGAGAAGAAAACTGTGAATCATGGCAGCGTAGGTCGAAATGAGACAGAGAAATGGGAAAACACAGAGAAGAAAACTGTGTTTGAATCATGGCAGCGTAGGTCAACAGGATCTTTAAGCATGCCTGCTATTGCTTAGGGATGAATCTCTCTGCCTCTCCCCAGACTGGCACCGTGATGCTGAGGAGCTGCTGTACCTGTGCAACCCTCCAAAGCTCTGACCTCAGCGACAATTAAATTAAAAGTGACAGAAAGAGTTTTCCTCCAATAGACCCTCCTCTGCCTTTGGTATCTGTGAGCTGCAGTAGGTGACCGCAGTGTGAAGGTAAACCTTGCATTGACACAGAGAGTGATGAATAGTTTCTGTCCTGAAATCCAATCTCGGAAATTGATTGCACCGTCACAGTAAATCCATTACTGGAGCAACCCATTTTACCAATACCACATTTCAATAATTTATTTTCGAATAAAAGGCTTTTTAAAGTATCAGATGAAATTAAGGCCAGTTCTTTGATATCTGTAAATAGTGGAAGACCTGCTTCAGAGGGAAGTGTCATAGATACTTCCTGAAAGGAAAATTATGTTTAATATAGATAACAGGCTGAAGAAGGGGGAAGGGGAAGTGGAGGAATCTTATTAAATGTATGCACCTCCTTGTTCGAGGCTGGCCAGTTCTGTGGTCTTTATGTAGGCAGAATTGCTCAATGGCTTATATTCTGAAAACGTGCAGAATAGCAGTTAATGAATGTAGAGAACAACAGTTGTGTCATGTCTTAGCAAGGATAACTACCTTCATTTATGGGTCACTTTTATCTTTCTTTGACCATTTTCAGAAATAATACTCCCTCCTAGTTGATGAAATGGTGATTTGTAGAGCTTTGTGCCTTTTCTATAGGATTTGTTTTACCTGAGATAACCAAACACTGTGAAAGGAGCCACAGCACCTATGCCCTGCCTGTGCACACGCCTCCCGTCTTCGGCATCTTGAGAACAGGCGCTTGCTTTTGGTGAGGCTGTCCCGTTTCAGCAACTGGTCTCTGGTTATGACACATCAACCAAACGTCGTGTTCATAGCCGTGGCTGTTCCCCCGCGCCACGGCCGGACTCTGTACTGCATCCCTCCTCCGGGCACAGCCGCGCTGACCTGTGCAGCGCAGCCAGTCCTGGGGCAGTTGGAGCTGTGTGATGCTCTGCAGCGTTTAGGAAACTGAAAGAAGGGACAACACCAAGCAGGGATATATCTCCCCATATTTAATAAACATGTAACATTTTATCCTCCATCTTCTGCCTGTTTACAATACAAATAAAATGAGCTGCCCTTGGTGTGACATTCCTTGCATTTTTACATCAGCTTAACCCTGGAAAAGCTTAATCCTGGTTTAATGGTCTTTTAATAGAAGTGGTCAGTAGTTTGGTAAATGTTTAAGTGACAGGTTGACAGACATGGAGTTAACACTTTAATCCTGGCTGCAGGCCAAATGGCTACCAAGCTGTTTTTTCTTTAAACCTGAGAGTGGGGCATTTATTTCCAGGTTAGAAGTGGTGGCTTAGGCAGTAAAGTTTGCCGTGAATGTTTACAGGAGGACAATGGCTGTTGCACTGGGTTATCAAGAGGTGCCTTCGCTTGGTGTGAAACATTTCTACCCCAGCCAATTTCCTTTTCCACTGCAGAATGCGGTAACGTTATTACAGGTGGGTCTGAACACTCTGCAGAAAGATTGTCTTTCTCTTAAATCCTGTAGACTTTCCCTGTAAGTGATTGCTATTATGCCAAGAATTCCAGAAGCAAAGTATTACATAGAAATTTCCCAGAATAAGCAGGTACTTATACATGTTGTAAATAACTGTGTCTCTGCACTGGGCATCTTGGATGAATTTGACACAAAATCAAGCAAGGGTTTAGAACTGAGCTTTTGTCGTAAAACCAGACTATGGAACTGATGCCCTCGTAATCCAGATGTGTTCACCTCCCTGGATCGTGCTGCCTCCTGAGCCAGCTCCTTCCCAGTCTCCAGCAGTGCACAGCTGGTGCTTGTCCCTGTCCCTCGCTCCCCGGTTGTGCCGGTGCAGGAAGGGCACAGCCCAGCCCAAGTAGCTAAGGACCAAAGTGAAACAAGAACTGAAGGAAGAGACTGATGCCCCAGACCGCCTGTGAATCCAGGGCAGTTCTCGGGAGAGCAACATGCTCTATAAGCCTCAGACATGCCATCATTTGATTTAATGCATTTATGTCAGTAGTTCTCTGAAAAGGACTGAAATAATTTATGTTCCACACCATATTTTGCTTATATCAATCTGTTAAACACTAAGTTTTAATTTTATGGGAACAGTCTTTCTTCCTTTACGGAGGAGGGGTTTAACAGATTCATTACTTGCTACCAGCTTACAGGGGAAGCAGTGAGTTAATATGAACAGACAGCTTGAATATATTTCAACGAGTAAAAGTAACTTTATATTTTTTACATTTACAAATCACATTTTTAGCTATGCTTTATTTTCCCCTTCATTTTGGAATTTGGCCTGCTAAGATTTTTTGGTTTATGTTCAGCGTGTGTGCACATTTGAATATATGTCTGTACATAAAGTATATTCAGTTTGGAATGACCTATTCACAGAGGGGTAGATTAGAAAAAAGTCTCTCCTGGTGATTGACAGTTGCACTCAGACCGTGAGGATTATGGGGGATCAATGAGGATTATTTAATTTACTTTCATTAACCCTTGAGTTTACTTTGCCAGTTTTCTCCCACATGCCACTCAACTGAATGTTAACAATTTCTTTTAACAGTCAACTTTGCTGCCAACGTTCAAGGCTGGTTTGTAAAGATAAGTTTTAGTGCTCTAAAGTGGTTAGTGACAAAGAGAGATATTTAATGTTAATGTCAGTAAGCGCTGATGCTCTGCACTGTTATAAAAAAATCTGTTTCAGAATTTATCCCTTTTATGTAATTAACTCAGCTCAATGAAAACAGAAATTTAACCCCTATAGGCGTTTTCTTCGGAACATCCCACTATTTCTTTTGTAGGGACATTTGAGATAAAATTGGACAGCAAATTAAATTCCCTTCCCCTATGGTGAGCAGTTCAATGTCTGTCTGCTTAAATTTGGTACTTTCACACATTACGCATTGTAAAAAATTCCTGTTGATGTTCAAATTTTTTTTCTGGTGAGAGATACCAGCCTGAGAGCTTTGAGAGCCAAAAGTTAAAAAACAAGGAGAGGAGGTAGTCCTTGGAGGACCCTGCTCTGTCCTCGGCCTTTTGTGAGGTTGCTATCAGGTGTCACTTTGCACCTTTATTTACGCTGATAGATATCCAGAACCCATAGGAGAGAAATCCTCCCTTGTTTCACCATGGCCAAAGGCAGGTCAGCTTCTGTCAGCTTGAAAAGCACCGAGTGAGAAGTTTGGTGAAGGAGCTGGTTTTGCATTCAGAGTCCTGTTGGCGGGAAATAATCCTTCACTCAGGCTTGAAAGAGGAAGATGTACCAACATTTTTCTGATTCCAAGCGTATGGTGTATGAATCAACTCCTGCTTCTTTTCCATCCCTTCTCTCCCAAGGCCAAGAACAAAATAAGGACGATACATGAAATGTGAAACCTCCTGCTATCTTGGAAGAAATGAGTTTCTTTGCTGGTGACTGTGCAGCCCAGTTGCTTATGTGACTGCATATTACATGTGTAATACTAATAACAAAACACGGAGAGAAAGCTACTTAATCCCACTTCTGCTCCCATGTGACTCTTCTAGAGGAATGTCCAGTTTTCAAATATGTGGAACTAAATGCAGACTGGATATGTATATCCACAGAGGCTGAGCTCAGCCCAGAATCCCCTGGATTAAAGGCTGGATGTAATTTTCATTGTTCATGCTTTGCACAACTGTCTACTGTATTTCAAATCCTGTGTTATCCACTTGCAGATCGTGAGTGAAAGATATGGCTGGATGTGTCCGGACAGATGCTCCACTGTACACTGCTCCATGGAAAAAATGGCTTTGACACTTGAGGGTCAGGTTATAGGTTTTTTTTGGTTTTTATAAGCACTAAAAGTTTCGTTACATATATAACCGAGCAAAGCCCAACATTAGATTTTGGTGTAGAAATAGTTCTAAAATACTGTATAAAAAATGAACAACATGTCATGAATGCCAAGAAAAATGTCTATTAAAATTCATGTTAGTAAGTTATTTGATAAAATTAAAGGTAATTAAAGATAAAATTAATATTAGTAACTAATCTAAAATGGTAAGGGAAACGAACAGTAATTTTTTTAACAGAATCTTATTAACTAACTTTCTAGGAAAGTCTTTCAAAGAACCTCTTCCTACGTGCTCAGCATATGACTAGACCCCCAAGAGTTAATTATGAATAGCAATTCATAATGTCATGTAAGTTACTGAAGCCAATGAGATATCTTTGCTGGAAGTTAAACAACGTGTGCAGAATCATGGCACTGGGAAGTATTCTGGTAAAACAGAGAAAATACTCCCAGGCTCTTACATTGCTTTGTAGTATTTCACAGAATTATTCCTAAATGTGTATATATACTGTGATCCTGTCAAATATACCTAAAAATATCATTGGAAAATCCTGGTTAGCCACTCTGTGGGTCCTCTGCAAACGCGGAGTTGCGCAGGCAGACGTGGAATTTCCAGGCTGTAGGAATTAGGGTGCACCAGACTAATAGTATTTTCAAAAACAATTTTCTAGTTTCAAACTCATCTCCAGTCTTCTGATTTTAGTTTTTTAATTATATTTGAAATCAATTGCTTTCTTTGGTGTTTTCTTTGTTTTTTCAAACACTTCCAGCTGGAATTTGCAACTACCTTTATCTAAGAACTTAGCTGTAATGTGCTAGGGCATGTCCCTCGGTTAAACAAATAAACCCAGAAATGTTTGGGAATGAAGGAACATCAGATGTCAACGGCAGCTTCATGTTCTTGAGAAACTTTTCGCAGGGTGCCTTAAGGAGCCTAAAATAGGAGCGTGTTGTGCGAGAGGGAGGATGTTAGCAGAGGTCCTAATGAGTGCAGGTGCCTGTGACTCCACTGTAGTTAGGAAATTAAGAAACCCAACAAAACCAAAGCATTTTCTGCCTTAGCAACTCATCCCAAGTGCAAGAAGCAGAGATTTCCTTCAGGTTACGCAGTTACTTACTCTCCAGTCAACCAATTAGTGCCAGACAAGGCAGTGACATCTGGATTTGGTTAGTAGAGCATTAGCTGTTCATTGGGATGTTTTGACTGGACTCTTCAATGGGATTTATTGTACTTTATAGTTGTTTATTTTCCAATCAGAGTCAGTCTTTAAGTCAAGATTGCTGCTTCAGCCCCTTCTGAGCAAAAAGAAACACAAAGAAAGAGTCTCCTCTGACTCTTGGCTAGAGAGGGCTTCTCAGCAATTATACATGGGCTTAAAACACTGCCGGGCAGACAAAGTCAACAGAGTGCTTGCTGCGTGCTGGTGAGCTGGGCGGGGGTGGCAAGGGCGGGAGGCACGGCGGCAGCAGGGCAGGTATGTCTGCAAATACATCTGGCGCTTCTTCTTGCTTTAAAAAGAAAGGTTGTTCACCTGAAGCTGGGGAAAAAAACGCAAGAATGGGATTTCCTGCATTTTAGCCCCATCTAACAGAAGGAAGAGGAGCGACCGCTTGCTCCTGGGCTCACACCTCGCTGGCCTGCCGACCCTGCAGAGGGGAGGATGGTATCAGCAAACCGCCCATGTCTCAGCTGCTGAGATGGCTTCCCAGGAAGCATGATGCGTTGGTGAGATGATGTTTTCATCATGGGATTATCTCTTTGCGGTTGGAATAAATTCTGAAAAGGCATTTTGCTTGCTAAGGCCAGTGAGCATCCAGCACCTGGAAACTGCATATGGTGATTACAGAGCCCAGACTCACTTGACCTGAAGGAAGAAGGCTCCCTCTAACTTTTCACCTCTGCCCAGGCACACGCTGGGGTGTTTGCGATCACACCATTGTGGGAATGCACCCAAAACTGACCATGGAAGTACTTCTCAAAAGGACCTACACAGGGAGCAGCCTGATTATTCCTTGTGCATTGAAGCCTGAGTTTCACTGACAGTTTTAGGTGCCTAATTTCAGAGCAGTTTGGGGAAAAAGGTCATACATGGGCTCTAAGCCCAGTTAGGTGGGAAGAGATGAAAGTCCACAGCTCCTGGCCCTGGGAGACAATTTACATGCGGAGCTCTGCCCTCCACTGCCTTCTCCTCCTCTCTCGCTTGCTGCACCATCACGCTGCAGCACGTTGGTGGCCGGTGGCTCAATGACCAGTCTGATGAGTGCTCGTGGTCTCCTGGGGATGCCCGTGGCTGGCGGAGGCCCACCCAGCCAGCCGGGCCGAGGGGCCTGAGTGCAGGAGGCTTTCCCGACGTGGAAATCAGTTTCTCTGACACACACCTGGTATTCCTCAAAATCCCAGCCGTACCTCATTGCCTGGCCATAAAATAGCTATGTGCAACCGAGGAGGGATCACACAGTGTCCTCCAGCCTACACAAACAGCCCTGAGCCCGGTGCTCCCTGAGAAGACGGTGGTGTGCAGGTGAGGGGTCCCACGCTGCTAATGGATCAAGCAGCAGGTCCTCAGTAAAACTCCCACCCACTCACCGTGGCCGGCCCACAGACCTCCACTGATGCTTCCCTTCTTTAAGCAAACCCCAGGAGCTGCATTGGTCTCGTTCAGCGCTGTTTGGCAAACCTTCTGCCTCATTCATTAAACCTCCAGCCAGAAAACGTGCAGTTGCAGACTCACCACGGCTACGTCTTTTATTACCCGTCTCTACATACTCTGTAATACTTTTTATATTATCTGGACTGAAGTCCAGCAAAAATGCATGTTCCTACGCTGGTTGCATTTCGTTTCCTAATCCTCACTGTACAGAAAGCTGTGATTGCTGGGGTCTGCCTCTTTTTTTCCCCCTTTATCAGTGTTTCCTTTGGGTCTGAATTGAGCTGCTTCAGTGATATACAGTGAAGATTAAATATTTTTCACTTCACATAATTTCTTCTACATTTTTTCCTATTTATCCTGTGCAGAAATGTAATTCACAGAGGAATACATCCTCAGGTTATCCTTCAGCAGCAGCCTAGCTGGCCGCCTTCTAAGTCTGTTCTGAAATGAAAATGGCTTTGAGCTCACAAATGGAAAAACCCAACTCCTCCAATTGAGAGCAGGTATTAAGACTTGATGCATTACTAGATATGTCAAAAAAAATAACTGAGGACTAGGAGACCTGGGGGCATCGCATTGGCATTTGAAATTGGGTAATAGATAGGACGTTTGTTTTTCACTCACTGCTTCACTGGTAATTGTTGGGTTTATACCACAAATTTGATCGTACGGAGCACACAGAATTTGACCTCTCCTTCCCTTACCTCCAACCACTTGCACATGCTGTTCCAGCACATTGGCATTTGGGACTGATGCTAGGAGAGACCACATGGAGTGTTTCAGATTAGAGGCAAGGGAGGTGATCTTAATTCATTCTGATGTGCTCGTGCTTTCTGTGTGTGTCTGTAATGTCATCAAGGGCTTCTGAGGGAAACTGCTAACCTTGCAGCCTGTCGTTTCTAATGGAGGGAATAACAAGTAAAATCACCTAATTCGCTATGAACGTGAAGTGGCAAATTAAAAATGCCTGTGTCATCACATTTGTCTGGAGGTATTTCCTGACCAAACAAAGGTCCAACTAATAAAGCGTATTCCAGATTTTCACTAAATAATGTGGGTTGTTACATAATAAAGTCTCCATGCTCCTGGCCCTGCTAGAATCCATTGGGAAACCTCTGTAGCTCGCCTGTTTGGAGAGGCAGAGAGTAACCTGGCTTATTAGACCTTCATGCACAGGGAGGGTGTACATACAGTGCAAATTTTATAGATTTGTCTTGGCCATGCTTTTGCCATTGCTGTATCGTGCTCATGGCTGCCAAGGTTTGGAAATCAGCACAGTGCATGCTACAAGGAAAACTTTTGTCCCCTGGATTTCCCCCGCCCCATATATAAGCCGAAAGTCTTTATATTTGAACTAAATATTTAAATGCTCTGTTATTCAGACAAATGAGAACATGATCTTGGCCCTGAGCTGTGGAATTAATGTCAATACACTGGAATATTTTAACTGACCTAATGTGTGTTCCTTGGGATTATGCCAATCATCAGGTATGTTTGCACATATGAGAAAATTCTTTGCTTTCACCAGAGTGGCTTGGAAATCTGCTGTTCAGACTACTAGGGGCTTTAACTTGGAGCCTTTGGTGGCCTGGGGAGCTGACTTGTGGAGAACAGGTTCGTTCTCAGCTGGGCCTTGAAGATGATGTGTGGCATGTCTTTTAGGTAGAATTCTTCTTCAAAACTGACCTGAATCCATGGTGGAAATAGTTACTTTTGAAAATGGGAGGTAGAGTCTGAACCCATAGAGGTGCCTTATAAAAACTCTACTCCCAAATGGGTTTTGGTTATTTTTTGCTTCTTATTTTCATTTCTGGAAAAGACCATCAGGAATCTGTTTCTATTGATATACTTAAGAAAAAAATGTATCAGAAAACACTAACGTGCCTGCATTTCTTTTGGATGAATTAACGTACATGTCAGCCGCAGACTTCAGGTGTCTGAACTTGGAGGTAAAGTGAAGAATGAAGAGAGAAACCAAACTGCTCCCATGGCAGAAAAGTCTTTCTGCTGAAGTTCAGCACAGTTTGGTGACCCTGCAAAAATCCCAGGAGAAAAGGGTGTCAAGGAATTAGACTGGTGACGGGAACACATGAAAAACATTGCAGGTCCCAGGGCATTTTGAAGCCCTGATTCAGAAGGATATTCCCTTGTAGACCCTGAAGATGAAAAGTCTCCCTGCTTTGCCGAGGTACCACCATTAATTTGGACAGGGTGGCTGCAGGAACAGCCGTGTGAAAACAGTGGCTTTTAAGAGGAAGATCAGGAGGCTGAAATAAAATTTTTAAAAACCCAAAATGAGATAGTAAAAGGCACAGCCATTCTCACTACAAGATTAGCTGCGGTATCTCTGTCACCAGGGACTTGGGGCCACAGGGAAGTTCATTCAAGGGCGCTCTGCACAGTGTGAGAGCTATTGCTAATGGCAGCCTCACAGTCGTTGGAGCTTATCCATTACCATCTGTCTTTATTTTGCACATCCTACTCAGGGAGACGCCACAAATCAAAATGACTTGGTGCGTCATCCCCGCTCCTCCAGCCGGGCCGTGCGGTGTGTGTGGCTGGCAGCGCCTGAGCAAACCGCTCAGAGACCGGCGGAGGGCAGGAGCCGGGGCTTCCCAAAGAGGATGGAGCCGTATTGTTCGCTCAGTACCAGCTCTACTGCTCTAAAGGTCACAGCGAATTGAGAATAGGAGCCCTAGTGAGTCAAGAGAGTTAGACATAATATCTGGCTGTTCTTGCCCTTTTGTTTTTTTCTGTGGTCTGGCGCTGGGCTCCAAGTTGGGAACTTTAGAAAGTTGCTGCAGGTGCGGTGCCAGTATCTCTCAGAGCTGATAAGGAAAGTCTATCCCAACAGTCTGGCTGAAAACATTCTCTTTCGAGTGAGTGATCCTTGATGGCCAAGGAAGTGTGGCATATATTTTTCCCTTTGAAACATAGCTTCTGTTCATAATGTTGCCAGCATAAATCCTTTTAGCCAGCAATTGTCCCTCTACATGTTAATTTTACTGTTCTGCTTTTCTTAAGATAACAAAATAAAAATGTTTAATGTTTTTAAAATATTAAAAGGAAGGAAGAAAGGAAGGAAGGAAGGAAGGAAGGAAGGAAGGAAGGAAGGAAGGAAGGAAGGAAGGAAG
>NW_010270244.1:0-1150 GCF_000690775.1 Eurypyga helias | reverse complement strand
AAAGAAAAGAAAAGAAAAGAAAAGAAAAGAAAAGAAAAGAAAAGAAAAGAAAAGAAAAGAAAAGAAAAGAAAAGAAAAGAAAAGAAAAGAAAAGAAAAGAAAAGAAAAGAAAAGAAAAGAAAAGAAAAGAAAAGAAAAGAAAAGAAAAGAAAAGAAAAGAAAAGAAAAGAAAAGAAAAGAAAAGAAAAGAAAAGAAAAGAAAAGAAAAGAAAAGAAAAGAAAAGAAAAGAAAAGAAAAGAAAAGAAAAGAAAAGAAAAGAAAAGAAAAGAAAAGAAAAAAGAAAAGAAAAGAAAAAAGAAAAGAAAAGAAACTAGTGTAAGGTTGGCAGTAGATGGTAAACAAAGACAACCAATCAAGATAGTATACAAAACAAATGCCAACTTCTCTGAATAGTTTGATGATGCTTAATGGTTGTTTTCAGATTTAAGGCAAATGATTTTGGGGAGTTCTCACTCATCTGTTTTCCTTGCAGCCACTTTTCAGTAGCTGTATTAGGTTGATTGTATTACAGTCATGATTTCAATGTAAATTTCCAGTTTGTTGTAACATTTATCTGGGCAAGAGTCATAAAGATTCAGGAGGGCTGACTGGTGGGGTTGAGCCTGACCCTCTTGCTGATAAAGGTGGGGAAATGCTGAGAATGAGGTTATCGAAAACCCCGCTGTCAACCCAGCTCATCTATACACGTCTATGAAACCAGCTGCTCTACAGCCTCTTCAGGGTCTCAGTTCCCTAGCAGGGCTTTGTCTTTTCTCTAAAACATTAATTTCATGAAACATAACGTGGGGAACAAGCCCAGTTGCTGCATGCCAGCCCTTGTCCTCTGCCACAAAGTAACAAAAAGACCCCCCAAACTTACAAGAATTCTTGTCCCACTTCCTGGTTTCCTCTTTTATGGGCAGCAGGGTGGGAAAAAAGTGCTCTTTCTTGTGTTGAAAACAACACGGAAAGAATAATCCCCAGCCAGGCCCCACCAGGGAAGAGGGAACATGATGTCGAGCTCCTGGCTCCAGTGAAATGGCAAATTCCAGCGCAGAAGCTGGGGATGCCAGGCCAGACTGGGGAGAACACCGAACCGTGAACAATCTGTGACCACAGAGCCAGTGAGCACCCGGGGCCCCCACCACACAGGAATATTCTGCTGGCAGG
>NW_010270243.1:27930-94395 GCF_000690775.1 Eurypyga helias | reverse complement strand
GCTGGAGTGTGAGGCAGGGCCAGGGGGTGGTCGTGAAAGCCTGTGTTTGCCCTCATTTTTAACCTCCCCTTTTGAACAGGTTCACTGAGCAACGTCTGTGGCCTTAGGGCTGCTGGAGCCTTTTGCCGAACTCGGGGGTGCAGAAGGGAGCAGGGACAGAAGAGTGACGGGGACATGATAACCCAGGGGAAGTGGAGGAGCAGTGCTGGGGACCCCAGCGCGGGACTTGACATGGGGACAGGGGCATGTGTCCCCCCAGAGCAGTCCCTGTCTCCGGAAGAGGGTGAAAAGCACTTGCTGATGCTACAGACCGTGTGCCTGAGGGCAGAGGAAGAGGACTTGGAGGGAGACTGCCAGCTAACTGCCCCCCCGCCGCAGGGGGTGGCGATGGCATCGCTGGCCGGGGCAGTTGTGCTGCAGCCGGGGCAGGGCGTGCTGCACAGCGTGCCAGCAGGCATAGCTCTAAGTGTGCAGGAAGGTATCTTTGGCTTTTATGACTTGGGGTTGATGCAGGTTAACGTTTTTCAACAAAAAGTGCAAGCAAGGAGTTCAGAAAGCCAGCCAACGGAGAAACCACCAGACAGGCTCCTGATTGAGGTACCAGTTCTGGATGTGGTGAAGAGAGTGATGTGTTGCTTGTACTATCACACTGATTCGGTTATGACTCCAGTGTTCTTTTTTAGACATTCAAATGTGTTGGATTTATGTATCTAATCTTTGTACAGCTCATCACATGTTTAAAGGCAAACTAAGGATTTAGCCTTTCTCGATGACTCACCTGTTGAAATTCAAACAGGTTTTTAACTCAGATCGCCAGTTTGGTGCCACTCATGTGCCACCTTAGTTAATTTATGAGATATATTTATCTAATGCAAAAAATATCACAAACTTGTTCATTGCCATATGACAAAGCATTCCAATTAGGCTGCAAAAGTTCTACATTTGGTGAAAATTTCAGAGCATTCTTTCTCTTCATTTTCTTTTAAAAGGTAAATGTACTGAAATTAAATTGAAAATCTGCTTTAAAAACAAGGATAGACGTTTCTGTGTTCTAAGTAATGTAATCTTAAAATGATGCTCTGAAATTTTATACAACGTTTTGAAGAACTAAGGCTTAATTTTAGGAATTGTTCACTTCCCAGTTAGGCTGCTGTATGTTAAATGCCAATTTTTTTGTTGAAGTTTGGTCCATCACATTTAAGGCTAAAAATCAGAATTAATTACTAGCTTGCATTTTGTTGATAGCTCTGTTGTTTTGCCACCAGCGACTACCTTTGATCAGGGGAGTTGTAAAACTTTTTTAAATGTTGTTGTCATTGCATTTGAAAATAAGGTCCAGCCACTGACCCCACCTGAAGAGGGAAGGGACATCTCTTTTACTTTTGGGGAAACAGAGAGCCAGAGCTGCAAAGCCAGTGATGATTTGTCAAGCTCCTGCAACGAAGGTAAAGAGCAGGACTGTGCAACTGTGCAAGAGCAGACAGCTGTAAAAAATGCCAAGAATCTAAAGTTTGAGATTTGTGCTCCACCTCAGAAAAAAGGTAAAAAATTAGTGGTCATTGTATTTCATTTTTATATAACATGTTAAGTTAGATTTTGAAATGCGGTTGAAATTTTAATATAAAATAGTATTAATTGCTAAGTTTAGGTTAGGTTAATTCTAACATCCTGTGGAAATTTAGAAGAAGGAATGATACCCTTCAACCTTAAGTGGTAAAGATACTTTTTCAGGCTGATGTGATCTGCGTTGTGTTCAGGAGAGACATTGTGATGGCATTCAGAAATTAATGGACTTAGTGTGTGTGTGGTATTTGAAACCTCTGGGGAGATTTCAAAGTTAATGTTGTATAAATGCCTTTGAATAAACCTAGTAATTTACTTAGTCTTTCTTAGTTCCCTCATTCAGCTTCAAAATGTGCATATTTGGGATGAGCTTAGAGTGGTTCCAAGTAGCTGGCTGTGGGTGGTGGGCAAGTATCGATGCCTGTCAGCAAGGTATCTCCCAGAACCTAACAGAAAATGGCTGATTTAAGATTTTAGGAGTGTAGAAGTGTGTTGCAGAAATTAAGGACTGACTTAGAAGGGAATGAATAAGCAACTGTTTCCTTAGAAACTGTATATGAGTACTGTAAAAGTTGGATGACATCAGTAATGTTGAAGTGTTTGTCGTGGTATCTGGATGTTAAAGTATCATGGCTGAGGTTGTTTGAAGTATGGATGTTGTACAAATTGTTAATGTCCTTTGTTTTAGTTGCTGTATTTATAGGAAGCAGATTTTGAGGCGTTTTAACAAAGCTAACAATGTTCTTTTGTGTGGGCATGAATCCACAATGAATAAATAACAATAAAGTGGTTTTGTTTGCTGTTATTGAAGTGAAGTGTTAGCTGCACATCTCTGTGTGGTATAAAGCGTTGTATAAAATACATTTTGGTCTCAGCATGAAAGTCATTACAGAGAGTGCACTTGGGAGCTGAGACAACTGTTCTGGAAAGGCTCTTCAAATATGACGTTATTTGCCATTTCGCAGTTTCAAATTGTCTTGAAAACTGAAAGTGTTGCATATTTAACTTGTTAAGCTCAAAAGAAATTCATTACTGCTCTGCCATGAACTTGGACATGTTATGTAATCCAGAAAGTGTAACTTTATTCTGCGACTTTTTCATGGAAAAAGATCTTTTTCCCTCAAATTCAACTAATAATTTTAAAGAGACTTTTACATCATGATGGTTTTTACATACACTTCACGGATTCAGGAACACCAGAAAGCTGAGAATAGCTTAACCTGCCATTTCCAAATCTTTGAACAAGCTCACTTGGTACTGTTTATACAGTTTACAACAAGAAGTGTGTTGCACAGGTTGTAAATGCCTTGGTGAACCACGTCTTAATGATGCTATCAAGAGAGGAAGTTTCATCCTGTCTTGGAGGTGAGAGCCAGTCTAGGAGTTAGGTTTCCTGGGATTAAGTTCTTACCTGTATCACTAACACCTGGCACTATCTTTTGGGCAAATCACATAATTCTTAAATAGACACAGTAATTTCTGACTGACAGCTTGATGTTTTGTAATGTATTTTGAAGTCCTTTTATGTAGAGGTAGGAAGTAGTTTTACCCAAAATAGAGGAACTATTTTGAAAATTTTTTTAAAAGTTGTCATTTTGTGGCTGGTATGATCTAAATGTGTCTCTGTTCCCACAGGAGAAAAAGCAGTTTTCAGCTGTGGTTTGTGCACGTTCACCTCACTCAGAGTATCAAGTCTTAATCGTCATGTGAAAACCCATTCTGATGAGAAGCGTCATGTGTGCCACCTCTGCCTTAAGGCTTTTCGTACAGCTACTCTCCTGCATCACCATGTGAATGTACACACAGGTATCTAACGTGAAAATACTTCATTTTACATTTTGGCCGCAAAATTTAATTAACAGGCAAATGGCTTAGTCTTAGAGCTTTATTGTGTGATCATTTTGTGCTCAGGTGTGTCTCTGATTTCATTTGGAGTTCCACACTGAAGAGACATGGTCTGCGGTTAGTAACTCTGTGCATCATTCATTTATTTTGTGAAATATCATTCTAAAAAATTGACTTCGGTTGTGTCTGATTCCTACCTGCATAATAGATTTTTTGTGATATTTTCATTTTGCTATATGACCGTGTGAAGCAAATTGATAAATTGTATTTATAATAAACTTCCGGTGTACATCTGTTGTATAAACAAATTCAGAATTTCAGAAAAGGTTCTAATAAAAAATTGTGCCTGTTGATGTAAGGCAGATGAATCGTATTGCTGTGTTGTTAACTACAATTCTAAGGAATGGTGTATTCTTACAGGGAGTAGATCCTATAAATGCAGTGACTGTGATATGGCATTTGTGACCAGCAGTGAGCTTTCACGACACAGGCGTTGCAAGCATACTTTAGAAAAACCTTTCAAGTGTTCGATGTGTAAATACTCTAGTGTAGAAGTGAGTACAGCCTTACTGAATCTTTTGGGAGGGTTTGTTGGCTTTTCCATACTGAGATTTCAATGTACCGTTAGGTTATAACACTTTGGCACAGATTTTTAACCTTGAGAAGTTCCTGCTATGTGTCCTCGACTCTATGCATCACGGAAGTAGTGGGAGATGTCAGGCTGCAGTATTAATACATGGCTGGTGATGCGGGTGTGCATATGCGTTCTGAATTGGGAGGAATGTCCAAACTTGTGGTTGCTGTAATACTTCAATACTGTGACAGAGGCCTTTAGAGGCTGTAGAGGTAGGGAGATCTGCTGGATCTCAGGAATCGGTGGCCCATGTGTAATAGCATCACAGCAAAAACCACCAGGCTCTGCTAATGGCCTTGGACCACACTGATGGGTTGATTTTGTCTGAATATGTTACTGCAGTATTACTGCAAGGTAGCTGATTGCTAAAACTCGGTGGTGATGTGCATTTCATTTGTATGCACATCTTTTCATCCTCATTGCCCCTCAAAAAAGCAACAGGTAATCTGAGTTCCCCAAATCCTTACTTTGTCCATGTAGTAATATTTATAAATGGATTGCTTCAATTGCTACAAATTGTATTTATGCAATTGTTTAGCTTTTTAAGACTAGTTAAATTTTAAGGGTATTTTCATTTTTATTATAATTTTAATTATCAATTTTAATTGATAATAATTATCAATTTTAATTGCTTCTAGACAGTGTGTTGGTGTGATTTTGATCCTACAAAAGCGTACTTGATCCTTCTTTGTAATTTATTCCATATACTGTAGGACAAGACTGGCTAATGTCTAAAGTGAAGCTCGTGTTTATGTGCTTGATGATGCTTGGTTTTTTACAGGATTGAAATTTTCTTAATCTAGAAATAAGATGTTAGAGATGCTTAAGGTTAGGCTTTCAGTCATGCACCTATGGTTGGATCACAGTCACAGTTTATTCAATATCTACATTTCTTATGTGCTGTGTCCAGATCTAAAGCTGTAAGCAGGCCTGAACTTTATCCAATGCTCCTTATCTTATGAGTTAGATTTTGGATAGCTTGCATCTTTAAAAACCTTGTCAGTTTATATTGCTGTTCTTTCCCTTGTTTCGATAAGGAAGTATTGAGTGCGCATCGCTGTAGCAGAACTCACTCATGTTGCTGAAAGCTTTACCTGAATGAGGAGAGCTGAAGGAGCGCCCTGCTAATACCATGTATACGATTTGACTTTTGTGTGGCAAAGATTGGCAATCATGCTTGATTTTATTTAAATGAATAGTGTAGGTTTGAATGGATCGAGCAGTGAATTCATTAAGTATGTTTATAAATAGAGGAACATTAGGTAACTCCTAATTTTGGTTTGCATACCTACAATATTTATGTGGAACATGTCAGAAGAACAGTATGAAAAAGTAGAATGAATTAAACTTTCGCAATGGAAGTGCTTCATTTGGACCTGTAGATGAATAAAGATTTTGGTTAATAAGTTTGGTCTTTCATTTATTTTTTCTGAGTATTTTGAAAGAATTGTATGCTTGGCCTATCCAAATAGCTTGAAGGTAGTAGGTATCCCTTTCAGCTTCTGTGTTCTTATTGTAAAATTTCTCCTTTTGTTTATGTTGACACTAAACATGGAAGTAAGACCATCTGAGGAAAGGGTACAGAAACGTTACCTAAAACCACAACAGGCTGATTGTACAGGAAGAAAAGGGAGGGGGAGAGTGCTAATTCTGGGATTGATACAATATTCAAAATTGCTATAGATGTATATTGTAAAATTGCTTGTATTTTAATGGATTGTATCTCTGATGTCAATGTTACTGCAGAAAATTTCTTATCTTTACTCTAGGCAAGCAAAATGAAACGACATATTCGCTCGCATACAGGAGAGCGTCCTTATGCCTGTGACCTTTGCAGTTATGCTAGCAGAGATGCATATAAACTGAAAAGGCACATGGTAACTCATTCAGGTAGGACTCTGGTGTAATATGATCAAATCTATGTCCTTAGGCCCTTAACATTCTTAGGGTTAGTGATGTAATTCCAGGCTCTAAATCAGCACTTTTTTCATGTGTGATTTTGAGTTTAAAAAGTGCCTGAAAAACATTCTCTTTAAATTTTCTGGA
Organism: Eurypyga helias; assembly: GCF_000690775.1. NCBI lineage: Eukaryota > Metazoa > Chordata > Aves > Eurypygiformes > Eurypygidae > Eurypyga > Eurypyga helias. Next base: position 88,307 of record NW_010270243.1, on the reverse strand, counting down.
TTTGGCTATGGGAAGTCTAGCTGTAGAGTGCTACTAGTTATGGTTTTGCTGTTCTTCCTCAACTTTTTTTATATTAGAAAACTATTTCATTTATGTGGTCTTGTTTTCTGTGGATCGAGTTGTCATTTTATTTCTCAGTTACTTAATTTTATATAGAGATGTCTCTGATGGGAGAATTTAAAATGTCTGTTCAAAACATGGACATCATTGTGGCACCAAATTGCTAGTAACTAATTTGGTCATCAAAGAAATCATTGTAAGGTTGAAAGCAGTGTGTTCCAGCGGTGGCTCTGTGATGTGCACGCCTTCGGAGAAGGCGGTTAGTATCTATCATAGGCTTCAGGGTTTAACAGCTCAATTATGATATGAAAATAGGTTATGATTAGTGTTTTAGCTTGAATCAGAGTGTAAGAGTGTGGTTTGAGTCAAATCCTCCAAATATTCCCACTTATCATGCTCTGGTTCATATCTTACGGCAGTTTGGTGCAATTGAACTGAATTCTTCTTTTCATTGAGAGTCGACCAGCAGAGTCCAAGAGTGTTATCCATACTGGTAGGGACTTAGTCCACAGGACCAGTCTGGACCTGGTTCAAAATCTGTGTGACTGTTGGGTCCTCAGCACTAGCTGTTTCTCTGCTATTGGACTGACAATTGCCAGTGTTGATGTAATTTTTGATGATACTCACACCTGATGTGATTTTTTTGAAAGAAAGAGAAGAAAATAATTTACTGCTTTTTTTTCCACCATTGTCAGTGGCTGGTGTTGAATCATTTTTATCATGTCATTTTTACAGCTGTTAACTTTCTCTCTCTTCTCACATTTGAGGATAATTCTGCATTTTATCCTCTAGAACAGGTTGCCCAGAAAAGCTGTGGATGCCCCATCCCTGGCTGTCTTCAAGGCCAGGCTGGATGAGGCTTTGAGCACCCTGGTCTAGTGGAAGGTGTCCCTGCCCATGGCAGGGGGGTTGGGACTAGACTATCTTTAAGGACCCTTCCAACCCAAACCATTCTATGATTTTTGTACGGCAAATATTCAAGACCAACTAGAAGACAATTAAAATAATTCCTGATTAATAGTTTAGAATTATATTAATGGCTTTATGCTTCATCAGTTTGACTCGCATTCTAGAAGCCAAGTTTTTGCATTGTAATCAGCTATGTAAGCTTAGGTAAACTTGTTTAGTCTTTTGTGCATTATCAACTAATAGTAACATTTTGGTTGGTCTGGAGACTGTTGCTGTTAGAACCTGAATGCTGAGAACCATGGGAATTTTGCATTTCTATCAAATAAGTAGATTTTCTAAACATATGTTATTTTAATACTTTTTTATAGGTGAAAAACCCTATGAATGTTATATTTGCCAGGCCAAATTCACTCAAAGTGCTACCATGAAAGTCCATATGTTACAGAAGCATGTAGAAAATGTGCCAAAATACCAGTGTCCACATTGTAGTACCTTTATTTCACGAAAAAGTGACTTGGGTGAGTTTAAAGGAAAAAAATGAAAATGAAATGTAGAGTTAATTGGAGGCAAAATCTCTTTTCACTGTCTACAATGATACCAAATCCATTATATGTGACTCTATGTCATTACAGAATATTTCTATGGAAAATGTATTCCTCTTTTTGCCTGTAAGTTCTCCTGCAAGGAGATGTGGTGACATCTTGTGGTTGATACTTTAATTTACTTAAAATGCAAAGTAGCAGACATTTAGCTTTTTATTTTGCTCCATACCTATGGCATTGGAACCTCCTGTTTTTGAGTAAGAAGGTACCTCACAAAAATTGTCCAGGCTGTATTGAAAAGTTGGAGGTTTTTCCTCAAAGGCACAGAAAATAGTCAGATCTGTATAAAGCCATTTCAGTTCTGCATTCTGTTTCCTCCTCAGCTCTAGTTAAAATGTGTATTTGTGTCTAGCTAGATGAGAAAATAGATTGTATGTTTTAGTGTATATGGGTTTTTGCATATACCAATTGGCTTTTACCTCTTAATCTAAAACTGTACTGCATGCGTAGTTGGTCAGCACACTGTCCTTGTAATTAAAAGGAACACATGTAATTGCATTAGTTAGTAAAGTGCAAGTGAACTTCTAAGTTTGACTTTGTGAGTCCAGCAGGCAATGGTTTTACTATGCTTCAAGCATTCTAAACTCTTATAAATTCTATTACATCAATATCAAGATTTATTTTGGGCCTATATAACACTCATGAAACACTGAAGTTGATAGGATAAACTCAAGTGTCTCTGAGATAGTAGGGGTCTTTCCCCAGAATGCAAAGAATCAACCACTGTGAGAATTCATCTGCATTTCCTATGCAGATAATGGATTTTTTTCCTTTGCCATCAGTATCAAACAGTACTGATATACAGGTTGATGCTGAAAATACAAATTAGATTTATAATTGTAACAAAATATAAATTGTAATTTTTCCTTGTCCAAACCACAGTTCTAGAAATACAAGCCATCATGATTGTCTGGGAACTTTATATACTGATTTTTTAACTAACTACTCATTGCTAAGTAATGTATGCATTACTTAGGGCTGTGCAGTCTAACTCTTGTTCAAAATTGTCAAAATCAAAAATTTACCATTAAAATTAATTGCTTTTATTAACTGCTCAGGTGTCCACTTGCGGAATCTGCATTCCTACATGGCAGTGGCAGTTAAATGCAGTTACTGTGAAGCTGTTTTTCATGAGCGCTATGCTCTTATTCAACACAAGAAGACTCACAGAAATGAGAAAAGATTCAAATGTGATCAGTGCAGCTACGCGTGTAAGCAGGTATTTAAATTCACTGAAAAATTATTGCTTATTCAGTTGGTGGTTTGGCAAGGTAGGGTTTGGCTTTGGGGTTATATTTACCGTAAGAAGATAAAAACTTTTGTGACTGCAATCTAACGAAAATAGTGTAGTGTTATTTATTTGCAAGATAAATGGTTCACAGATAAACAGTAAAATTGAAATGCTGGGAAGTCTGAGGCCATCTTGATAAATCTGTTTTACGTGAACGGCTTAGAAGTATAAAGCAAGAGCAATCACTTTCAGTGACATTGTGATGAGAAAAAAATATAATATTTCTGCCTTTAGTGGATTCAGCAGTGTCACAGAATCAATTCAGTCTGAACTGAAAATTTTAAATAATACATTTAGGATAGCACTGATTTGGCCTTGGTATGTTGGAATGTACCATCACTCCCTTCTGATTGTTTTCTCTGCTAACCTTAATAAGGTTAGGAGGAAAACTGCTGACCTTCTCCAGGGCAGTGGGCAGTATCCCAGTGTGTTCTTCAGCATCTGCTCACAGTGGAGAATAATTAAGGAGTTCGTGCAAAATCCTTGCACTTTTCCGTGTGCCTGGTGTTCTTTTCAACGCGTGTCAGAGAGCTGGATAGTTACAGGTATTTTCTTTGTTTCAGCAACAACGCTTAATTGAACATAAAGGAACCCATACTGGCGAGAAGCCCTTCACCTGTTTGTGCTGCAGCAAGAGCTTTCCACGGAAGCAGCTTCTCACTCTTCACATTAAGAAGCACCACGATTCCAATATTAAGCCCCCAGTTTATGAATGCCCTAAATGTGGTATGGGTTATTCACGCTGGGTAAGATACTTCCTTTTAAGGAATCTCAGTGGAGTTATCTTTAGCTAAGTGTTGCAGATCATATTGTCACAAAGGACTCGGAGTAAGAAACAGTGCTGGAATGTTGACACCTTAATGCTGAGCCAGCACAACTTCTTTTCTTTCCTAAACCTTACACTGGGGGATTAATAAAGAACTTTACAGTATTCCCCTTTAGGGAACTGCCATCATCATGTTTTCAGGGTTGGTACTGGTTTATACAGTCCAGTACTGAAGTTACTGATGTTTAATAATACAGTAGTCTTCTTAAATAAAAAGGCATTGTGGAGGTACAAATTTTAGGACAAAGTACTTGGAAAAATAATTGAAAGTATGCTAGGACCAGTTCAGCAAGGAAAGTAAGAAGTTATTTATTCAGTTCTTCAAAAGGATGTGTAGTTTTGGGTTAACTGTGCACACTTCTAAAGTGAGGGTAGCCATTTTTCCACATGCACATTTTACATGTAAAACTTTATTGTTTATCCAGGAACAGAAAAATGATAAATCTGATTTTATACCCACCAAACGGCAGTGTTCCATTATAGCAGAATTTTAATATGTATTCTGGAAAATCTTCAGGAGTTTTATGGAGATTGTTAACTTAGTCAGCCATTCCCTTCGTGTTTCAAAATTTGTCTGTCAGAACCATATTTGTTTTTTGTGTGTGTTGAATTGCTTACATACACTAATATTTGATTCATATGTTTATGCTTCATTATCCTAACAGAATAATATGCATAAGCATGCTGAAAATTGTGGATTGGTGAGGGCAAAAACTGCTACACCCACAAAAAGAAGCAAGGGCAAAAAGAATACCTGTGAGAACCCAAAGTGTGTTCAGCCAGAAGGTAATCAGCAAATAAGTTAGAATTTAATCATGTAAATTAGAACCAAGGATAAAAGGCTAAGGCAATGCGTCTCCCCTGCTGTTTAATTACTGTTTCACAATGAAGCTAATTTAAGTCCTAATAATGGAAGAAGACTTCAGAATAGTCTTTACTATGTGTGTCAGAAATTCTTGTCATCTGAGGTGGGTCGTTGCTCAGGTGCCCGTTCTGGGATTTCTATTCCCCTGCTGCTGCCAACGTCTTCCTAAAATCCACACTTAGCAGTACTTACAACTGTGTTTTTCTTTTCCCTTTTACAAATTTCATTTGCCTTTATAAAGGAGGATGAGACACTTCATTACTGAGTTGAGCCATAGTGAGTTTTCTACAGGCTCGTGATGTATAATATACTGCTTTAATTCAGGCCAGATGGAAAACTTTCCAACTTCAGAACTCAGATCGCATGTTAATCAAAAACATCTAGCACATCTAAATAAATAAATTGTTCATCTTCTTTCTCTCATACTTAGAGCAGATAGTGATCAAATAATAATAAAAATGCTACTGATTTAAATAGGTTGACTCCTCCTTCTGTCGTACTGCAGAGAGGATCAGACCAGTTTATAAAGCTCTTGGTCCAGCACAACTATGCAATCAGAAACTCACTTGTAATTACTTAGTGTTAGTCATTGTGGATAGCTCTTGAGCACGGAGCATTTATTCTGTAAACTGCAGCATAAACCAAAAGATGGTCCATAGTTCCTCTTCCCTTTCTTCTGCTTCCTCATTTTTTCTCATTAGGTTAAGATTTCCAGAAAGTGAGCAAGTTCAGGTTTTGGCAGACCAAAATGGGAGACTATTTGATCAGTTGGTGTCTTGTCAGTGAGTGCTCCACAGCACTAAGTGAAGTGCCTTTTCTCTCTGCATTATGCTAGTACATTCCTGATACAATCATCTCTGTTTTATCTTACTTGCAACCCTAAAAACATACGAAGTTATTCTCTCAAATAAACCTTAGCCTGCCACCACATATGTAGTAATATTCTAGCAGTTTCACCCTACAGTCTAAATTTATGTCTGTTCAGAATTTCATTTACGTCCTTTTCTGTTGAATTGGACAAAGCACAATAGTACAGTGTTCAGTTAGGTGAGGCCATGGGCAGGAGCTCTGTATCCTTATGCATCCTGCCTTCCCTTTCTTTGATCAAAAGCTGGATCTGTGCATTGTTGAAGGGTGAGAACTGGTTGTATGTTTCGAAGCTTATCTTCAGGACCAGCAAAATAGCTTTGCCTGACCAGCAGATCCTGTCATTTTTTGCCCCTCTGCTTCCCAAATGCTGTTTGAAAGCCATAGTAGTCTCCTTGATAGGATTCTTCAGGTGATTTTTATGGAGTAAGAGACAAGCATGGAGATACATTCAAGGCCTGGGAGTCCTAAAAACTTACATTTTGGCATCTCAGATTGTATCTACACTGATTTGTGTCCAATGACAGAGAAAATTTGACGTAGTGAGAAGAAGGAATATTGTAGCTTTTCTGAATCTAATGAATATATATCAGCAGCTGAGTTTACATTAGCATTGACACTTCTGTTTTCACTGGTAAGGCTGTAATGGTATGGTTAGAAATGTTACAGCTGCAGTGTTTATGTTTTTGCAATAATTAGATTTTGCTGTTTATTAATGTTTTGCTATGTTCAAACAATTTCTTTTCGGTATCTTGCAGATACCTTCATCTGGAAGTTTGGGGTTTTTTTTAGAGTTTTGTTGTCTAGAGCTAAGATAATACGTCTTTAGAAGTTGTTCTGGTACTGTCAATGATTTGCTGTGACTAATAATTAAAAAAGAAAATGCATATATATGAGAATTAAATTTCCAGTTAAATAATGCTGAGTTTTCCTCTGATAAGAATACCATGGGTGCTACTCACTAAACGTGGCTTGTAATGTAATACTCAACATAAAATGTATTAATTCTCCAGATAAACTGTAAGATAAAAGAGATGCTGGTATATATTGGCCATATTTTCTCCACTAAATAAAATTGCCTATTTGTTAAATTTATTGAAATATTTACCTGTCTTTCTGGTTAATCACCACAGTATTTAATTTTTTTTGCACAGTTGATCAGGAATAATTCCAAGATGTCTCCACTGTGAAAAATGACCATTCCGCCGGTGAGCTTGTTCCTGTTTTAGATGGAATAGAAAGAGCAACTCCGAGAGAACAGAAAACAGAAATGACTTGTGAAATGATTCTCACCATGATGGACAAATAACACATGAACAGTCTCTGCTCTTCCTTGTTTTCCTTGGTTGTAACAGGCCGGTTCAAAGTGTGCAACTACGTCCAGTTAGAAAGCTGGAAGAGATGCTGGTTGAAAGCTGTTGAAACCCTTCTGTCCCCGTCTGTCTTCTTGTTGCAATTTCTCCTGTGTAACCTGAACTACATTGCTTACTGTGAAAGTTACAGGGGCCCTTCACCTGGTTTATTGCATATGTGTAATAACATAATGAAGAAAAAATCTGCCAATTTCAGAGTAATTCATTAAAGAGTAGATAGGTTTGTTTCACCTTGCATTTCATTTTTCTTCCAGATTTACTCACACAATTGCATACTGATCTGAAGCAAAGTTATTCCTCAGTAGCTCTATAGAATTGAGAGCTGCATGAGCTTCAGCCTATTTGTCCTTCCTTGAGGTGAGCACCTGAAAGGCAATAATTTTTTAATGCAAGGAACATTTCCTAAAACTCCTTTCTGCAAACACATTTGTTTCTAATAGAATTTGCAGTGCTAAAACACAATTTTGAGCTAAAAAAGTACAAGGGTTTATGCCCCATACTTCTAGTAATTATTTAATGTTATTAGCTCCGTTCTCTTTCCCAGTGATTTTCAACAGGTAAAATGTCATTATCTTCAGAAGAGTTCCTTTAGTTTTACATCAGCATGGAAAATAATGACAGAAGCACATCCCTCACTTTTTGATTTGTTGTTGGAATATTAAGTTCCTGCAAGCTTTGGGGTATGGCTTCACAGCAGGATCCAGCTGCTTCTCCTGTTGTTTTCCCCCTGTCCCAGTATGATTTCCTTTCTTCCCTCGTTTCAGCTCTAGCAAGCGTACGGCTGTAGGGTGAGTTGGAGCAGCACACATATCTAATTAGAAAATAGTCTTCTCTTGTTTTAGTTTTGATCAGATCAATTAGCTGGACAGACATAGAGCTGCATAATCATTAGAGCTGACAAAAAATGAAGCAGCAGCAGAGTGTGCTGGTGTCAGAAAAGTGTGCAGGACCACCCCTTTCTGGGAATGAGTAACATTCTATCACCTTAAGCTATGTATTTTTTGAGTGCAGTAGGTAACTGCTTCCATCTCTTCTCCTTCCCCTTTAAATACTTCATGCAAGTGTTTCCATGTAAGATTGTGATCATACCTTTAGCACTAGATCCAAAACACACTCCTGACTTTGATTTTAATTAGGCCTTCAATAAAGCACACTTGTATTATTCAGGAAAGTGCATTATTATAGTACATTTAAGAGAGGAATTTTAACTGTCAAATACAATTCTCTAACTTTTTTTAGGTTATCAGAACTACTGCTCTTACTGCTTAATTGATAATTAATATAGTTAGAGTAATTACAGTAAGTACTACTGATTTATATGATTAGTTACAATGATCACAATTCCCATTTATGCACTGTTCGCTCATTATTTTGTCATTTATAATTAATACTTGGAAGCCTGTTCATAAAATCTTAAATACTTTTAAAATATTCATCTTTAATGCTCCATTCTTACGTTACATTTCAGTATAAATAAGGACTAGCATTGCTAACCAATTTTAATAACGTCAGGTCATGTAACAAGTAAATAATTTTCATTAAAATGCCAAACCCTTATCCTGATTTCAAGATTAACATCTGTGTTTAACTTCATTATAAATATAATACAGGACTCGGCCAGTATAAAACTGTTTGGTTTTGCATGTTGAGCAAGCTATGTTTGCTAGTTATGCTGGTGTGGTCAGGGGTAGTAAATTCTGCTGTGTGCTGTGCAGATTAACTGCAGTTTGAGGTCTAAAAACTAGAAATTGTAGCTTTTGTTTCTTGGAAAATCTGTTAAAAATGGAAGCTTGGGGTTTTTTCCAGTTAGTATATTAAACGGACATATTTATCCTGTACTTGCTAACATGCCTACGTGCCTCTTCTACTGGGATAACTTGGTAAATTTGGAAACTGCTTTGCTGTTAATAAGACCCAAACCAGTGGTGTGCTTAGGAGCTTTAACTGTCATGCAGTGTCTTAGGTATCTCCATGTATGTGACTAAAAGATAAGGATGTCAGTATTAGGAAGAGATACTCACTGTTTTACAGGATTAAATTACCCAGTTATAGAAGATATAGGCCACTCTACACTACAGGGCCTCCTAAAATCTTAATCAAACAGGTCAGATACATGAACAGGAGTTGCCACGTTGGTAATAGAAACCTCATTCAGTTTTGTAGTGTATGTTTAACAATCACTGAGGAGTCGGTGTATTTGAATTTATCAAAATTACTCATTGGCATTGTCCTTCTTCCATTATGATGGTGTTATGTGTTTAATTCGTAACTACTGTTTTGTGTCCGTTTTCGTAATGATAATGTTTATCCAGTTTTAGCAAGTTAATGATTTATTCTGGCTGCCTTGTCAATGACAGGACTTAAGGATACTTTTGACCATGATAATTGCTTAAATTACATTGTTGACTTTATTCTTGTTGTACTGTTTCCGTTTGTGTCATAAATTCGAAGCAACAGGTTTCTGTGTTAAAATTCATTTTAGAAGTTGTATAAATTACTTGATCAATTTTCTGAAGATCTATTGTTCATCTGAATTGCTGTTAATAACAAAGCTGACTCATTTTGTGCTGATGTGTGAAAATCAGACTACATAAAATGGAATACAAAATAATAAAAGATCTTTTTATCTCTGAACTTGCAAAATGATGGTTTAAGTAGTTAGAAGCTAGAAATATGTCCTTTTAAAAATCGAGAGAGAATGCTTTGAGCTCCTCAGGAGCCATTCCTGGTCATCTCATGCTTTTTAACCTCAGTGATTGTTCTTGATAATTAAGAATTTGCATCACTATGGCTTTCAGATGTCTATTTTACAAAGATAATTTAGGTTAGTGATAATATTTATATATTTTAGATAAGTACACATGTATTAATATCTTTTAAAACAGTACCTATTCAGTGCAGATGTCAATTTTAAAATATTTTAATTTAATAATTATGGAAGGGTTGTTAAATATACAGGCATGATTCATGTCATGAAACGTATCATACTGAATTATTCCATAGTGTTCTCAAATAGTCTTCTCGAATAATTCAGTTATTTGGAAAAGAAAGTTTCTATGTGAGAGAAACAGTTTTCAAGCAGAGATGGTCTGCACTTTAAACAGGTGATGCAATAGGATACATTTTTACTAATTAAGCTCCATAAAATAACTAAGATCTTGAGGCACAATGACTTCACGATGCTAAAGTGTGGCACGGGATGCTGCCAAATAAGTCCATTTCGATGTATCGATTAGAATGATTTGTCTTCTGAAACTTTGAAGAATTGCTCCCCCGAAGATCCTAGAATCTGCTAAGGAAGGAAAATAGCTGTTGTCAGCAAGAGCGGAGCTGCAAGCTGGAGTGCGTGCTTTCAGGTTAGCGTTTAATTAGCGCTGTGCTGCCTTGATGACTGATGGAGGAGCTTCCTGCAGGTGGCAGTACGCGTTCACACCTACGGGAGCAGGCAGCAGGAGAAAGGACGCCTGCTGGAGGTGCTTTGATTTTTTTTTGCCTTAGTTTTGACTAAAGTATCTTGCTAATGATTTTGTGTATGTCAAAACTGTATAAACAGAATTCTTTATATCTTTTTTTCCTTAGCAGGCTAAGAAGTCCTTTCCTTAGCAGGCTAGTAAGGCCTAGTGTCACGGCTGCCAGGAAAGAGGATGGGGTGTGCATACCTGTCTGTCTACCCCTGAAGCACAGCTGCTGCCGTGATGCTGCTGAAATGGGCACTGGGGCTCAGAGGAGCTGGCAGAGCCCCGACTGCATTAAAATATTTTCCGCTTTCATTGACGCCGACGCCTCTTCAAGCCCGCGTGCCTTCGCTGCGTGCCTTCTGCCCTGCCACAGTTGGCTGGGTTGGCTCAGTCAAAGGTCAGGTGAGTGCTGCCGGTGCGTGGGAGGGGCAGGGAGTGTGCTCTAGGAGCACGTTAATACATTTTCTGTTGCTGAGGAGTCATTTTAACATACCATGTAAAATTATTGTTTCACGATAATTTAAGCTGCAGAAGGACAACTTTTTACAAGGGCCTGTAGTGACAGGACAAGGGGTAATGGGTTTAAATTGAAAATGGGGAGGTTTAGATATCAGGAAGAAGTTCTTCACAGAGAGGGTGGTGAGGCACTGGAACAGTTTGCCCAGAGAAGCTGTGGATGTCCCATCCCTGGAAGGGTCCAAGGCCAGGCTGGATGAGGCTTGGAGCAACCTGGTCTAGTGGAAGGGGTCCCTGCCCATGGCAGGGGGGTTGGAACTGGATGATCTTTAAGGTCCCTTCCAATTCAAACCAGTCTGTGATTCTATGATTCTAAGCTGTTTATCTAAGACAACTTCAGTTAAAGAGATTTTAAGGCTTTAGCAACCAACAGATTTGTTAGGCAAATTTATCAAGTCCTTTAAGGTGAGGGGAAGTGTGTGCACAGACCGTGAGGGGTGATAAGACTCTACATAATGAGGTGAGCTTCCCAACTCTTGTAGATTTCATTTTTCTTCAAGTTAAGCTTTGACACAACAATGTGGAAATGGTGCACAATCAGTGTCAGCACAAAGACGAGGTCTTTTCTCTGCATGCTGTGATGTAAGATTTTACCATGATCTTTACTCATCGTCTAAGCATCATTCTGGTAGAGTAGATGAGGAAAATAGTGGATTCCCAGCTGATTTGCATTTTTGTGAATGGTCCAAGGAATTTTCATGAACTGTCAAAATGCCTGCCATCGTCTCCTTCATATCCAAACTCATCTTTTTCCTGTCTTTCACATGTTGCTGATTGCTGAGTCTGGATTAGGGAAACATGTCTGCTGTCTGTTGGTACCTCTACCAAAATCTTTGCCATTCTTACTTTTTTGTAAGTTAAAATGAATCTGGTTATTTAACAGTCTCACAAACATTCTGCAAATATAACTGACAAAAAAATTAACAGACAGGCCTTCGATTTTTGTTGTTGTTTTGGGAAAGCCTAAGCTGTGTCTCTCAACCACTGCCATGTTGTCTGCATTGTACGGTGAGGAAGATGGTGCGCAGAACAAAATTAATCTCTAATTTAATTTTTTTTGCCTTCAGGAGCAATGAAGCCCACTGATGATACAGTGTGCTGCTGCTTATTACTAGTTTAATCTCAGTGAACTGGAAATAGAAACCCAGGGTGTTGTAGCATGTAATGATTAAGTTACATTAGCAGAAGGCGGTGAGCAAACGGGCAAGGACCTAATGACATTAAGCCAGTGCTGTTAATCACTTCCAGAGACATTGAACTCAGAATATTAAAACTGAAATAACATTTAGAACTTCTTAAAGGTCAGTGCTTAAGATGATGTAAAGGCACTATGGCAGCATGACTAACGGCCATGGGCGGGCGTGGTGGTATAGCATCTCATAAAGAGGAAACACGGAGAGAGTTTCATCTGGTGGTAATTGGGAAGGTTCATAAAAGAGATGCAGACTCAGTGGCCTTCAGACCTTTCTTGAGCAGGAAGAGTAAAATGTGTAATGCTTTCCTGTGTCATAAGCAGAGGGCCCTTTTACACTCGTCCCCACTGAATGTAAGCGTAGTCCACGCAGTCACTAATGGGTGACTGAGTTATGGCTGACAGTGGCATATATGGCTCTAACAGGAACTGCCACTCACACAGTTTAATATCTATTTTTTGTTTTGTTTAAAAAACTGAATGTGCATTTGAAAGTAATTTACATTAATACAGTATGCCTTCAGGCAAATATCATTCCCTGTTGTTGTGCTTTTAAACAGACCAGCTATTGTTTGAAGTTAGTCACTGAAACAGTTGGACTCTGTCTGGCGTTACGGGTGTGTGATCTTTACAAAATGGTAAAGAATTTTCTGACAGTTTTGGTTCAGTTTGTTTTCACTTTGAATTGGCACTTGACAATGAAGAATTTAGTTTCTTTCTTCTTTGGTAGTTCACTCTCCAAGTTACCTCTGTAAATTATTTTGTTTATTTTTGGCTTTGTATTTTTTTCCATATTTGGTCTGTTACTGGTTTTATCACTGCCCCATCCACGTAACAACATTTCCGGCTAATGGGAGGAATGCAAACGAGTGACATTACTGTTTGCTTTGATAAGAAAGAGCCTTGCTTTTATTACCAACTGATCAAATGGTAGGTAGCAGCTAATGATGATTATAATGAAGCATCCAAACTACCATCCTTTTTGTGGAAGCACAGTATGCTGAGAGAATTAAGCTATCCTCCCTTTAAGGCAGGGGTGATTTTTTGTTGTTCTGTTACAGTAACTCATCAGCTGTTTCACTGTGAAGTGAAAGTTATAAAACTGTTTCTAAGTAGCCATTTTCCATCCTATTTGAAATGTCCTGCTCTTTGAAGTATTTATCCCTTCGTCATTTAACGTTACTGACTGTGAATTGAAATATTAATTACATTGCTTAATTTGAAATGGGCTGCATCCTCCAGGCCATGCCTGCCCACAAAAGTTTGGCAGGACTTTTACTTCAATAACAATTGTGTGATGATAGATGTCATAACAGTGTCAGTGTAAGACTGTGCTCCAACTTTGCATTGATGTAAGTCTGTAGTAAATCCATTTAGTTCAGTGTACTCATTGCAGTTAGATGGGAGCTGAGACACTGTGTTTTTCCTTTTGGGGCCAACTTCCAAAAATTGATGCGTAACCAACAAATCCCGCTGCAGGCCGAGACACTCAGCACCTTTTAAGATTAGGCAATGCATCTGTACTTTGCATTAAAAAAGATTATTTTTCTGCTTCTCTTGAAATTCCTGAGAGAAACGCAGAAGAGTGTGAGGGTGCCTGCTGGCTTCGTCTTGTCAGAAGAACAGTGCGGGCGTGAACGGCTGCTCGTTCTGGGGCTTGCCGCTCCGCCTGGCAGGTGCAGGCTAGCTACAGGAGGTCATACGTATGGGCAAGCAGGCTGTCCTCATGGTGCAGTTTTCTCTTTCTCAGAAGCAGATGATTGCATAGAAACAATACGTTGCTCTGCCCATTTGGTGATGAAGACTGACAGTTTGTAGGAGATGAGTCAAAGGTCACTGATGAGAAGATCCATCCAGATAATTGCTGTAATTGCACCCTGAGGATGCAGCTCGTATTGCAAAGCATTAGGCAGTGATTCTGTTGGTTAATACATACTTGACAGTGAACTTCATCCTATGCATTAAATCAAGAAAGTTCCTTCATTACACATAAATGAAGTTCTCTTTTGACTTTTTCTTAATCCAACCATGTTTTCTTCTGTTAGCGAGCAAATAGGAAATATTCCCATCCTGAAACAGAGAAGTAGTTGTGATTTAAACATAAAAATACCATTTCGTGTTAAATCCTTTGGTGAATACACTAGTTGCTGTTATTTCCCAACAAATACTATTTAGCAGCATGAATGAGTGAATATTCATAAATCATAATACTATTTTGAAAATTCATCTATTTGTTAAGGGTATTGGTTATTTTTCTTGAATTTGTCCAGTGATGAATTTACAGTTAAATAAAAAGAGTATTTCTGTTGGAAAGTGAACAGTTACAGGCAGGACAAAAGCAGCATCCCTGACACAAAATTAGTTCTTTATTCCATACCTTCACGAGGCACAGAAATCAGCAATACTAAAGCATTAGGGTGAGAACTCATACTGAGGGATGAGAGGCAATGACAGTACATCAAATTTCTGGCATATCAATGGTTGCTGTTAAATAAATGCTCAGCTATTATGAGCTACAACTCGGAAATGAGAGTCATAACAGCTAGGTAGCAATTTCAGACATTGTGGCCCTTTCTTCTTAAACTTGTAAATAAGAGGAAGGTGAAACTATTTGGATTTCCTAGAAAACACACAAGTAATTTTAAAGGTATTTATGTGTCTCAAAATGCATTAAAGTATAAACAAAACTTTGAGAAGCATCAATGGCTCTGTCTGTGGCAGGGATGAGTGGTGCTCTGGTACCCAGTGTGTTTCCAGATGAACAAAATCCTGTGTGCTCCAGCCTCTTTGTGACTGCACTTGGTGTGTAAGCAAGCCTGAATTTGAAAACAGCCACTGTTTAATGGGTATAGACAAAGCAGTTTGTAATGTCCACTCAAATCATTGACCAAAGATTATTCTTTGGTTTTCAGGATTCAGGTTGTTCTGTGATTGTTTATGAACCCCATACAAGTCCCTCTAAGACTTTGAAAAAAAGAGATTAATGATCAAATCCTATTTTTAAAAACTGAAAATTTGGGGTTTTTTAAGTGCTCTGACATGAGAAAATATATCTTGCCTGAATACATGCATACTCCTGAATAAAGGAGTAACTTACATAAGTCTTTGTGCTGCATGATACAGACACCATTAGTGAGGGAGTGAGGAAATTTGTTCCATTCTAGCCCACGCTCTCTGGGACATGCATCTAGCCTGGCAATCAGCACAAACTGGGCACATAAGTATATTTATTTACATTTACCATAACACTCAACTTTTAGGAATGTCTTTTCCTTTTCACTATGACTCAATATTTTATGAGTATGTACTTCAAAAGAAATTGTAAATAATATTGATCACTGACAGTGATCTGTTCCATGCAGTGTAGACTTTTCAGATTAACTCTCTGTTCCGAGCTTACATTCACACCTTCCAAAAGGTACAAAGATAACGACATCATTTTATGCTACTTTGTAGTGTTACAAAACAAAGCCAGTCTCATGCTTCTCACCGAGTAGGACTAAAATCCAAAAGCTTTGTGGCTGCACTGCTGAGTGAAACTAGGGAAATAAGTAGCAGCACTATGGGTGTCTGTCCAGCCCTTGGCACTTAGGGTTTAACTATATGAAGAATAAGAAACCTTAAATAGAGGTTGTGCTCTCTAAGAAGGAGTTAAAATAGCAGGAGCTAACTCAAATACAAAAATCAGGTTATATCTTTTACCCCAGATGACTGTTTGAATGTTGTGTATACCACAGAATGCTTCCTATTTTTAATAGACTATTTCTTTGCCCATAGGCGATTTTTCCTTCTCTCTGTTTTTTTGTTACCAGAGGTCCAAGGGATAGGAAGCAAAATCTTTGGTTTTGAAAGAAGTTCCAGTGGCCGTTTTCTGACAAAGCTCCCTAAAGAATCCTGATCAGCCAACCGTTAGTGAGGAAGGTAAGTAAGCATTGCACGTATGACCTTGTTTACTAACAGACATTTACGTTCACTGTTCAGGCCGTGTGTTCCGTGTATCAGTTTTCTGTGGTTACCAGAAGCTGACAGAATAAAGAAGTGCAGGGGGTAACCTTGCTGGGCTTTAAACAAACACTTGTTCCTCTCTGATGCACTCAGAGCTGGTTTGCATGTCGAGGCATGTTCCTTTCCTACGGACGCTTATACAAAGGCAGGGGAGAATGCCATTTTCTGGAAACTGTTTTAGTGCTTTGTAATTTGCTGTTATTTCCCTCCTCATATATTTTTCTGGTCCACCTCCAAGAAAGTGTGATAGGAAAGACAAGTACCTGCCTCTAAAGTACATGCCAGTGTAGGTATTATAATAATAAAACTTTGCTCTCATACACAATTTATTCAGTCAGGTTTCTTTTTTGTTCAGTTAAATTGCTATGAGACTTTTCATGCTGACAAAGTCTGTGGTATCAGAGACATAGTGGTTTACATCATATAACTCTCATGCAAGTATTAATTTAAACTTGTCTTTACTATTACAAAATAAGTAGGTAGTAACTCAGAAGAAAAATTGTGCCAACATAGATTAGTACATTTAGAATTAGGTAAGTACAAAATTTTTATAGGTTTCAGACTGCATTTAGTACAGTAGAATATGCATGCAATCTGTAAAATTTAATTATTCCCTGCTTACTTTGTAGAAGTTCCTTTGAAATAAGGAATGTATAGTTCGAAATAGAATTTGACATTTTTTATATTACTTCAGTATCACAACAATAGTCTCTTATCATAATCGTTTAGTTTCTGCCTTTTGCTATTTATTCAGCAAAATGTGTAACAGCACTTTGTGCCCACCATAGATCTTGATATTTAATTATAATTAATCCAGTGTCTATAATTCAAACATACTTCTGAAAGTCTCTCCAAAACTCTTGCTAGTGGAAAACTAAGACTTAGACCAAACGTATCTGCCACTACTAAAAGCTAATTGATGAAAGGCTTGGGAAAGAAAATCTTTTCAAAATACAGTATAAGAGAACTGCAAAATCGGAGACAGTCTCCTTGAGACAACTGCTGCACAGGAGCTCTGGCAGCTATTTTTGCTGGGAGTGCTTTGGGTAGAAGACAAACATGGTCAAATTAGCTAGAATGCTGGCAGTTCAGTCAAGGATACTGCCTTAAATAGTTCACCCAGAAAAGGACAAAGCTTTCCTAGGGCAGCCCCTTCAGAATTCCAATTGCAGTAACAATTTTTAATAACTAAATATCAAATATAGTAATTTTCCTGTGGTTTTGTTTTACAGCAGAATATTGGAATGTTCTGAGGTCAAATTCAGCCCTCCTAACTATGAAAAACTCACTAATGCAAAAATATGTAGCTGAGAGTAGACCTTGATTAATATTGTTGTTTTCCTAAACTAAATTATATGTTTTCTGTTCATGGCAATAGGTCACATAGCTGGAAAAAAAAAAGAATGATAACAAGATGCTAAAATTTAAAGGAAAATGTGTTCATTATTCAGCTTCTTTTACTGTGTGATGGTTTTTACTTCTTGACAAATACCTGTTATTTGACCTTCTGTGGGCTATAAGAATATTAACCTAAAGAGTACAGGAAATTACCTTCCAATGTAGGAATAAAATTCAATATTTACTCATAAATGTTTTTGTATTTGTTCTTGTTGGGTTGTGAAGAAGACGGGGAGGAGTGAGGTTGCAGTGCAAGTTGCAGAACAAGAAAGTTCTCCATCCTGGAGGTGTTCAAAGAACGTGTTGACATGGTGCTTGAGGACATGGTCTAGTGGGTATGGGAGTGTTGGGTTGGTGGTTGGACCAGATGATCTTACAGGTCTTTTCCAACCTTAGTGATTCTGTGGAAGTATTGAAGCTGCTGTAGATGTAGGCTCTCATGCATTAAGTCAGTTCAGGTTTGTTCAGGAGGTCACAGGAGTTGACTTGAAGATTTACCTATGCTAGGGACAAAGGAGCATTTCTAGCAGCAACCTGGAATTTTTCAATATGAAATTGGGCATGGTGCTAGATAATCTCATCTAGGCTCCCTTTCCCAAGAAATGTTGGACCTGATGACTGTTCAAGGTTCCTTCCAATCTGGGCTGCTCTGTGATTCATTTTTGCTTTTCAAGGGCAGTCTAGTGCTTTTTTGATGTGCTGCTTGGTGTTACAAGTAAAAGCTTATCAGAGCTCAATTTTAGAAGCTGGGTAGAGGTGGCTGATGTAAGTGACATTGGGCTAACCCTGCTGTTACCAGGGAATTCAGGCAGGTTCGGCTTGAGATAGGTATGTACTGGCAGGCTGCAAAGGGCTGACCCCTCTTTTTCACCCCTCAAATCAGCAATTCATTTTGGCCCGCTGGCTGCCATTATGTTTTGGGTCAAATTTGGAGGGGAAAATCAGTGTGTCTGATGCTGAGCATCCTTATTTGTCTCTTGTGCTAGCAAGGTCCTTTGATCTGCCATCTCAGTGAAGGCCGAGGGTGGAGATCTGTGCAGCTGCAAAGATGCAATTGATGCGTTAGAAACCATGGAAGCGTCTGCGAATAAATAGTCACATAGGAATTAGGGCTTCTCCCCCCAAAAAATGACAGGATCAGTAGCCCAACTGAAGTGCATCTCACCAATGCCTGCAGCATGGACAACTGACAGGAGGAGCTGGAAGCCATTGTGCAGCAGTAAAACTGTGTAATAGTTGTGATCATGGAAACATGGTGGGATAAGTCACACAATTGGAGTGCTGCAGTGGAAGCTCTAAACTCTTCCAATGGGATGGGCAAGGAAGGAGAGGCGGTGGGGTAGCCCTGTATGTTAGGGAGTGTTTTGATTGTCTAGAGGAGATGACAGCAAGTTGGGGTGAGTGTTGATATGTCTGAGGGTAGGATGGCTCTTCAGAGGGATCTGGACAGGCTGGATAAATGGGCCAAGGCCACTGCATGAGATTCAACAAAGCCAAGTGCTGGGTCCTGCATTTGGGCCACAACAACCCCCTGTAATGCTACAGGCTTGAGGACGAGGGGCTGGAAAGCTGCCCAGCAGAAAAGGACCTGGGGGTGTTGGTCAACAGCAGCTGAATATGAGCCAGCGGGGTGCCCGGGTGGCCAAGAAGGCCAATGGCATCCTGTAGCAAGGTGGGTGTTGGCCTCTTCTCCCCAGTAACAAGCGATAGCACAAGAGGAAACAGCCTCAAGTTGTGCCGGGGGAGGTTTAGATTGGATATGATAGCACAAGCGGAAACAACCTCAAGTTGTGCCGGGGGAGGTTTATATTGGATATGAGGAAAAATTTCTTGACCAAAATGGTTATCAAGCACTGGAACAGGCTGCCCAGAGAAGTGGTTGAGTCACCGTCCCTGGCAGTATTTAAAAGGCATGTAGATGTGGTGCTTAGGGACATGGTTTTGTGATAGGCTTGGCAATGCTGGGTTAACTGTTGGACTTGATGATCTTGTTGGTCTTTTCCAACCTAAATGATTCTATGATTCTTCTGGTGTTCTGTCAGGTAAAATGATCACCTACCACCCCATATTCTGGCTCCAGTATTCAGTGCTAGCTTGCCCCTGGTTCTCACATATGTTTCATGCTTTGCCACTATTACAGCCAACATATACACACCTGGCACTGCGAATATTCATCCTTTCACTTGATCATTCCTATTCACTCATTTCAGAATCCTTCAGCTGCCACAAAAGCTTTACAGAAACTCCAGTCTCTCCCAAAATGCCATATGTGTGGGTAGAACCCCCCATCTGTTAATTAAAATTTGCAGGCACAGACCAGTTTCTAATCACATGGGTAGACAGTGGCTATATTCAGCTCACTTGTACAAAGGAGTAATTTTCATATGCCAAAAGTAGAAACAATCCTGTGGATCATTTGTTGCAAACACAGCCCTCGCTGTGGTTGTATGTTGGTCTCAGCAAAGGGTTAACACAGGCTGTGCACAGCCAGTCCCCTTACTGCCTCTGCTAAAGAAACATTAATTATAGAGAGCCCTAAGGATTCAGAGCAGATAAAAAGGCTGAGTGGTATTTAAAACCAAGACAGTCAAATAACTGGTTGGATTTGATCTCTAATAAATTACTATGTTCTGATGATAAAATTCAGCAAGAGTGTGACAGTCCGATGGGGAGGTTGGCAGCAAAAGTTTTACAAATAAATAGTTTTAAATTGCAGGAAATTACAGCAAGCAGCTCCTTGGAGTTATTTTTCTCTGTGCATTGTGTGGCTGAGGAGGCAGGCAGCCCGCTGGCAAGCTTTTGACCTTTTGTGTGCGGAATAAAATATGCAGGTGCAATAGTGTGAATGCACTGCGGGTGACAGTGACTTTCAGCTGGGCGGTTGTGCACTGAGGGCCCCACAGGGCTGCTCCAGATTAGCCCCATTAAACTTGAGATGAGCAGAGTGAGGCTGTGGCTGTAAAGGATTGCAGGACATGTGTGTTTCCTACCTATATTCTTGTATTGAAAACCTGTAAATCAGCCCATGGAAGACTTGTTTTAAATTATCTTGCTGATAACTGATCTGATTCTCATATTGCATTATTCATATTTCAGTCTGGAGTGATTCTTCTCAGGGCAGTTGATTTTAGCTCAGTTACACTGCTGCAACCATGACCTAACGCCCAGTTCCTTGTGTGAAGGGAAATCCATACTTGCATGGTATGGACTTCCCAGTGTAATTGCATTTGAAGAAAATCAGGACATATTTATTCCAAGACATTTTAAATCTCCTTTTACTGCAGTATCTGAGCAGCTTATAATCCTTTACATGGCTTTCATCAAATAAAAAACCCCAAAGAAACCCTGTGAAATGGGGGAAGCATTACTGCCTTGTTTTGGTGTGGGTTTGGAGCTGATGCAGTGGAAGACTGACTTCCCATCTAGAGAAGTTTATGGGAGAAAAAGCCATGCCAAGCTGTGGGCTGGCGCAGCAGCATTTTTCCTCATGAAATCTGTCATGGCAAGCAAAATATAGGGATATTTTTGAGGGGAAAAAAAAGGTTAGCTGTTTTTCTGATGTTTCCTTGCTCTCCTTAAAGTTTCACATGAGATTCTTTCTGCATGGAGGATAGGTTTTGTGTTGTTTTTGCCTTGTAGCATCAGTATTGTTTGGCCCATCCTCTGTTGTCATAGAATCATAGAATCATGGAATGGTTTGGGTTGGAAGGGACCTTAAAGATCATCTAGTTCCACCCCCCCTGCCATGGGCAGGGACACCTTCCACTAGACCAGGTTGCTCCAAGCCTCATCCAGCCTGGCCTTGAAGACATCCAGGGATGGGGCCTCCACAACATCTCTGGGCAACCTATTCCAGTGCCTCACCACCCTCTCTGGGAAGAATTTCTTCCTGATATCTAATCTAAACCTCCCTGTTTTCAATTGGTACCCGTTCCCCCTTGTCCTATCTCTACAGGCTCTTGTAAAAAGTCCTCTCCCAGTGCCCTTGTAGGCCCCCTTCAGGTACTGGAAAGCTGCAATGAGGTCTCCTCGGAGCCTCCTCTTCTCCAGGCTGAACAAGCCCAATTCTTGCAGCCTTTCTTGTCAGCTGACTCTTTTTTATGTGAAGGCTATCATGCCTTTTTTTTCTCCCAAGACAAGTTTTAAAGATTAAACTATATAACATTAGATTTATTGTGTATCTTGTATTATTACACTCTGCACCTTTAAGAAACATTAGTTACTTGATTGTAAATGATTTATGTCTAAGAGGAGAAAGTATTCTCAGATAAGCTGTTACAAACATTTTAGGGACATGTGCTAGTTACTTAAATAAAGTAGCAATTTCATAATTTATGTAGCAGATAAGAATATATCATTACTTGCTTATGGGTTCTAAAACTTTTTGCTTATACATATCAATAAAGTAGGATTTACACCTGGTCCTTTGAAAGAAAGGGCAGATAATTATATTTTACAGTGTTAGAATTAATATAATAGGGCTTACCAGCACTTTGGCAAAATGACCATAAAGAATGCATTTTTAATGTATCCTTGTTTTAAAGGTGACTTGGGAAGCATTTTTTAAAGTTTTATTTATGGCCCTTTTTTTACTCCTTAATAATAAAATAAGAAAGACCAAAGGGGTTTTCATGTCTTGTCTCTTTTTTTCTCACCCTTTTAAGTATTCCAGCTTCAGTCCTGGGGCTGGGGGGGAAGGTAGTTTCTGTCTATAGGAGACTAGATGGTGAGCACATGCGTACTTTTTTTATTAGCATACCTTTTAATTTTGTATGCCACAGTATGTTATTATTAATTGTTGATAGTTTTAGCTTCATGAAGGCTTTTAATGTAACTGTTCCTGACAGAACTCTACAAATTACATATGGGAAGCCTTGCAAGCAGCTGGTTCCTGCAAATGTATTTCTTCAGACATTTGCTTTGCCTTATTTCCCCGTTGAGAGATCCTGCTGGGCCAGACTGGAGGGATGGAGGTGAAGGAGATGACATTTTAAGACCAGTCTTCTAACAGTGCAGAAGCAGAGTGCACCATCTCTGACTGTCCTAGCCGTCAGGGCCAGGCCAGGCAGCCACTTTTAGCTGACTTGCCCCAGGATGGACCAGGCAGTGCCTCAGCTGGGAGATTCCAAGAGGTACAAAAATCTGATCAGGGAATGAAAAAGCACTGGTGAACTGTGACAAGGCTCTGCATTCAGGTGTTGTTCCAGCTTTCTAACAAATTTCTAACCTCCTAGTGTCCACATGTCTTTTCCACTTTTTTCTTGGGAGTCCTTAATGAACAGAAGTACTATAGATAGAAAGGTGACAGTAATGTTGGGAATGTTGACACTGCAGTGGCTGGAGGAATGTGTACTCTCAATCTCCTTCTGCAACAGAAGAGATGAGTCCTGGGTCTTTCTGGGGAAAAGGAGTTGCTCCACTCAGATACTCAGTGTTTATCAGATCAATATTCATATAAACAAAACTGAAGAGTTCCAGTCATTGAGTTCTCAGAGTTTAATGTTGTTACCTACATAGAAAAATTTATATTCTTGTCTAGATTTTTCAGCTAAAACCATTTCTAACTATTATCTGCTGGTGGCACCATTACACCAGAAGAATTTAATACCCAGGTCTTAGAAAAAATGCCCACACCTTTCAGTCTGATTTAATGGAAGAAATGTATTTTTTGTTACTTCTGAATAGTCTGATGTCAGTTAGACTATTTAGCTTGTTGTCTGTCCTTCTCAACAACTGATGTTATTAAAGCAGGTGATTGCAGCAGACTTTGGGCTGAGCATAGCTCGAACAGTTAATAAGGAAAGGAAGAAGAAACACTTGTGAAGCTGAATATAGATACTGAGATTTTTATGTGAAATGCATGTGACATTGCAGACATCTGGTAAGAGTTAATGCCTGGAGATCATACCTCTCCTGTCAGGACAAGACTCACTCCTTCAGATCCAGCAGAGTTTGGTATAGACTAGGATCAACCCTGAGTGGGGTTCAGAGAGGGGCCAGGTCAGACAAAGAACTGCATTCTATCAAAAAAGGTCCACATCCAAGGCAGCTGGAAGGACAGACAGACACCAGCAGCTGACAAGGCTTTGACTGTCTTAGCCGTATGTTAAAAGTGCTGCCCTTAGAGCAAGAACTCTGAAAGCACCACTCACTTCCACCCCCGATGCTCTGAGCTGCTCAGCGTGCTGTTAGACAGCAGCAGAGCCTGCGCCCTGTCCTCACTAGCAAAGCCTCCTGTGAACATGGCCTTTTGATGCTGTGGGACCTTTGTGGGTGACTTTTAAAGAAATGAGCTTAATAAGGAACCTAATGGTGATGTAACAAGGAAGGAAATTGTCTGGCAGTGTCACCTGAAGCGGGTGATCCTTTATGCAATCGTACCCTGTTTTCTTCCTCCATCAAAAATATTTCTACAGTGAGTTTTATTTCCTTTTTTTTTTCCCATTTAGGAAACTTAGGTAACTAAATAAAAATCTTGGTTCATCTTTTGGATGCTGATGATTATTCTCTGACACTTGGCTTTTCTAATTGGAAGTGGGTAGGAACAAGGCCCTTAATCTGATATCTCCTCTTTAAATTTTGACAAGGGTTGGGTTTGTGGTATGATCTATTGATAAAAAGCTTCCTGGTAGCTCTTTGTTTGCTACAGAATGACTGAACACAGGTACATTCGCTTTTGTTTGTGGGGTAACCGCAACCATTTCTTTTTGTTGGCAGCTAAAATACAGCTGATTCTGTTTTCTTCACTAGCTTATACTTGTTTGAAATGTTTATGGATTAAAAACAAGACCTCATTTTTGAAACATATCAGTTGTGTTTGTATGTGCAGAGAGGTGCAGGGAGTTTTGTTGTTTATATAATGAACATTCAGAATCTTTGAATACAGCTTACATCCATTCTATACATGGTAGTTGCATATATGTGTATTCAATGCCTCTACCAAACCTTTCTGCTACCTTAAGTTTAATTTTCAAGGACAATATTGATTGCTGCAGTTGTCCTATTGTCAGTGTAAGTGCATGTTCCTCTGGCACTGGAAGTTCCGGCGGTGCTGACTGTAGCACGGAGGGGGTATTCCGGGTAGACTGGCATTGTGTTTACCTTGCTTGTGATACTCCTCCGTACAGATCTGCTGTTGGTCGCTGTGGGAAGCAGCTTAGTGTGTTTGGTGGCTCCTCCTCCAGCTGATGAATTGCAGCAGTTGGTAGTTACTTATTTTCTGTGTATTTTTTCACAAAAATAGGTTACAGAAAGTGTTTTGGATGTACATTTTGCATGTGTTTAGTAGTTGCCGAGTTTCCTGCATCTGAATTTGCATTTTGGTTGTTTCTACATTCCCCTTCTGACTTGGACAAAAATGTTGAGGTGTGAAAATGTCTTACTTCATAATTTCTATTTTATTTATTTCACTGAGCTTTTCCTACTCCTTCCTGTGATTTCCTAGAATTTTAAATTATTGATATCCATTGATACATAACTGTATGAGCCAATTGTATGCCACATAGACAATGCATTTGGCTTCTCCCGTGACTAGGAGAGGCAATCACTTATAACACACAGAGTTCTAAGTGTTTCTCTGCACGGGTTTCTTCTAACTTTAGTTTTTAGCTTAATGCTATGAAGTTTGAAGACTTCTAGCAGTTACCTAAATTAATCTCTCTCCTCCCTGGAAGACACCAGCACTTCTAATTAAATACATAATGGATTCTAGTAATTCTGTTTCTTACAAGGAAATAATTACTGTATTCTTCTTTACTCAAAAATGGGAGAATCATGTAACACTTCAGTCCACTGTGCATGTCCTTATCCATGGCACATGATCCTCTCTGTTAGGATTAAACACGAGAGAAAATTATGTTGTTTATAAATCCTTTTATATACCCCATTAATTTTCTTTTTCCCTCAATTTTAGAAGGTACAAATTCATCCCTTGTTGCTCCCTTCTTCTCACAGTTAATGTTGCTTTATATCTGGGCAGAAGTAATTTGTGCAAGACGTATTGCTTATAGGACAGTGCCTAAAAATATTGCAAAAGGTCATTGCACATCAGACAGCAGGCAGCGCTTGTTCCAGCCAATTGCTCTGAGAACTACAGGTCTTTGTTAGTATTATTTGGGTGTATTTTGAACAGGGCATGTTTTAAAAATACACTGCGCAAATGTGCAGCGATGAACGTTTGGAAGCCCTGGGATTGGATAACGGAGATCGGTTCTTTACTGATGATTTTAGGCATAAATGTTTGTTGTTCTTATGAACTTCAAGGTTTGTGAATTTGAGCCATATTGTGCATATGCTTCCAGGCAAATGGGGTGTATTTCCACGCTCACCGTATCCAAAAATATAAATGAAATAAAAATAGTAACAAAGATGTATATAGTACCAAGAAGATTCAGAGCTAATCATTTGCACAAACATTCACCATGATTGTGCTTATAATAGTAACCATGTACACAGAACATGGGAAAAACTCTGTTGGGAGATCAAGGGCAGATTCCCTGCGTGCTCAGGAGTTGAGCTGCTGTGAGGAGGTAGACGGCCAGCCTCGACAGCCTCCTGCTCTGCTCTGCTCTGTAGCTGCTGGCCAAGGATACAGCTGCTGGGAGGGCTCAGCTCAGCGCTTGCAGTGCACGTTGCTGCAGCTGCCTTCCCGGTCATCCCTGTGCCCTGGGATGTAGCAAATGGCCTGCTAAAGGTAGAGGTACCCAGCTGCTCTGTGAGCTGATGGTAAGATCAGGCTGGGTTGACCCCAGGGGTGATCTTCTTTCTTAGAGGGGTGGTACAGCTGGGAAAGGGTGAAGTGAAATCGAAAGCTAGCTCCCAAAATGTAATACACATGTACACTCATCTGTTCTGACATGCCTTCTTGTGAGCCCAGACAAAATCAAGGGACACGATTCTCTCTTCAGGTGGTCATTATCTAAGAATGATGTTTTTGCTAAAAACACCTGATTCTGAGACTTACATATGTCTCCAGAAAAAAGGCTACAATATTTAAAAGACTGTATCAATATTAAACAAAGAAACCCTAACACCTGGACACCATTCCCATCAAGGCCATGTTACTCTAGCATGCTTGGATCGTTGCGTAATTTATCATTAATAAGAAAACGTTGAAAAGGTCTGATTCTGGCTCTGCACCAGAGGCAACGAAGCTGTACATGTACATCATTGTTTATAATGTGACGGCGAGCTGCGTGACAATTTACAACCTAAATTTATGTTGCTGTTGAGAATGGCTTTTTTTTTTTTAAACTTTGCATAAATGTGTGTACAATGGTAATTATTCACACAGATTTTGAAGAAGAAAAGAATGCAGAAAGAATGAAGTGTGGTGACAGTGTCACAAGTCTTGAAGGTGATGCTGTGTAAGTAAAGTAATTGCAGAAATTCTTTAAACATTAAGTTCATTAAGATATATATTAATTCTCTTTTGCAAGGAAGATTGAGATATAACAGATGGGGTAGTTGCCAAGAAAATGGTTTGAAGGAAGTAATGTGCACATGCTGACATTTCCTGCTTTTACGTATTTTTTTTTTAAATAACTTATGCAATAGCTGTGAGTTTAATTGTGTTTCTTAGTGTGGTATGAAGACGAGCCTTTCCAGCATCTCAGAGGGCTGTCTTGCACTGTCCCTCTCTTCTCTTGTATCTGACCACCCCATTTCATCTCTGCCCAACATGTGCCTTTATTTCGGTTTTGAGACAGCAAGATGCCATGAACAGAAACTGAGCAGCATCTTTCACTAGCTATGCATGCAACCTGGGGAGGTTAAACGTGAGTGGAGAGGTTAAACGTGAGTGGGACTTTGATGCCCGTGGCTGCCCACTTGAGGTGGAAAGTCATCAGCCCAGTCTGCTGCGGGCACAGGTTTCATCTCTCTCTTCTTCCAAGCACAATTACAATTCATTGGTTCATTCCCACTCTCCCTACATTAGAATCAGATCCATGAAGCAGGTTTGGGAGGAGAGGACGTTGGTAGGTTGATGGCCAAGCAATATCTTCCTCCCTGCTCTGTCTCAGAATCAGTCCACGCAGACCCTGCCCTGTGCGCTGGGCATCTTCCACCTTCCTGCTCCGAGACATTCCTTGGATTTTCCCTGTGAGAATCCCAGTCTCCTCCCTGAGCATCCCTCCCCCCTCAGCATCCAGTAGCTCTGCAAATAATGTTCCGCTGTCTTTTTTCCAGCTAAGATTTGAACATATGTTTTATATGGAGATGCTGATGGACAGCAACATCTGCTGCCCCCAGCCAGCTCCTGCGCTCTCATTTGGATTGTAATTACCTCATCGGCTGCGATCTGTGTCCTGTGTTTGCCCACTATCTGTTTCTGTCAGGTCTTCCTCTTCTACAAACCACCCATTATGTAGTGATAATAATTAAATCTCCCCTCCACCAGCCAGGTCTGAGCAGTGAAGAAGGGCCCTCCTTGTCCCTGCAGCTGCTAAAGAAGATGCAGCTTGTGATGATGCCTTAATCACCTGCCTGCTAGACAATGGCCCCGACCACCTATTTGTTTCAAACAAGCTATTTTAGCAGCTGTCAGATGCTAATGGCTTTCAGCTGCTGACAACCTGTGCCCTGTGCAAACCAGGGGACACAGCATGAAAATGTGCATAAATATTCATGGCGAGCTAACAAAACCAGAAGTATGGTTATCAGAGCTCTTGCATGAATCTATTGGAGCCAGCCCTGTTGTGTTGGGTTTTGGGTGATGAATGCAAGGCGAATCTTTTGAAGTAATGTCCTTTTTAGGTTTGTGAGAAAAAAAATCCACCCGAGGCAGTGGAACTGCAGGGGTGGGTGAGGTAGAGCAGGATTTGTGCCTCTGCATAACACAGGCAGTTCTAGATGGGCACTGGGTGATGCACTGAAACTTGTTGTTGAGAGGGAGGAGTTGCTCTGGTTTTGCATTTCTCTTCGGAGCCTGGGTATGAAGAATTGAATGTTTCTCACCAGATCTGTGCTAGATGCTTAAGGAACACAAGAACCCAGTGTTTAAGTTCAGTGTTTTAGTTTTTAAATTAATTAACTCATTTCAAGAGCGGGGAAATGGCCGATTTGGTCAACACTTGATAATTTCCCACAGTTCTAGCACCCTGAAACCTCAAAGCTTTGACATCAAAATAGAAACGCTGTGAGTCAGTCTCTTTAGACAGACTGTTCTACAAATTAATTCTGTCAATGTGTCTGCATGGGATTATTTTTAAAACATTTTGTTTGTAATGCGCTTTCCTCAGCAGATGCTGGATAGCCGTGCTGAGAAGGGATGTTCAGAGTGAAGTACACCATGGGGATGATGAAGATTCTGTAACAGAGTAAATGGAAAAGGATGATGGTCCTCTTGAAACTCTTCCTTGGCAGGTCCCTGTAAGGTATGTAAGCAGCCAGTGATACACAATTACTCAGGTCTCTCTACCGTATCAGTAATCTACAGTGACATTCAAAACCTGTCAAGTGTTTTCTATCAGCCTTGTGTGAAAGTAGTCCATTTTGGGGCAACTAGTAAAGCTGTCTTTATATATCTCTTACATCTCTTATCTCTACCACCTGGAGTGACGTTTACCATTAAAATTAGCTAAAAAGTTGCTGTCTTTAGGATTGCATAAAAATGTGTGGAGCTGTACAGGGATTAAAGGATCAATCCCGAAAACAGTTGGAACAATTTACTTAGGAGAGCTTCAGTAGGAAAAATTCACACTGTTCTTTGACTGTGGTTGGATTCTCCTTTACACTGCTCTATGCTGCTAGGAACAGGTAGGATTCCGTCTTGACTGGGAATGACCACTTGAGGAATATTCCTTGGGTCTAAACAAGACAGGCTCATTAAAGGTATCTGGTTGATTAGCTTAATCTAAATTTGAAAGTAATTATAAATTGTTTCTGATACCTTAATTCCCTCACATAATTATCCATAAAGCCTGTGTGTGCATATTTTTGTGGCAGAGAGGTCTTGTAAAAATGAAGTTAATTCAGTGTTTCAGATAAAGAAGGATATTTTAGTTATAAATTGTTGTCATAATAGTTATACAAAAAGATTAAAATATTCTGTCACTTGGTATGAATAAAATATTAAGACACAGGTGTTGTTCATGAGCCATCAAAGAGTTTTCCACTGCCACCGTGTTTTATTAAAATTAAAAGAAGAAGAAGAAAAAAAAAAAACAGAGCCATGTAGTAATCCTTTCCTTTGTTGCTTAAGGGAAATTTCAGTATAAAGTAGCAATTTCCATATCATTTGAATTGCAGTTGCAACCCATTGATGTTTAAAGTAAAATGTGCAACTACTATAATCAGGAAAACAGATGCAAATGTCGTGTCTGTCTTTAAATGCAGCTCCCTACTTGCTGTCTCAATTGGATTTAGAGCGGAAAACTTGATCAGATAATTAAAACCATAGAAGCTATGCTTTCGTTTCTTTCATAGTAAGAGTTTGTGCAGAAGCAGGCTGGAGGGAGCTTGGCTAGATGCAGGGGCTGGGGATCCCTGCAGTGTGACAGCCAGCCCTGCCTCCCGGGGTGCCGAAGATGCTGCAGCCTGCGCTGCTTTGGAGGTGGGAAAGGGACACCTCTCCCACCTGCCACCCTCTTCACTATCCCTGGGGACAGGAATGGCCTTTCAGTTCTGTTCATGCCCGGTGGCATCCCAGCACAAGTCTCTGCAGGTTTTTGTAAATAAGCAATAACAAAAATAAATGACATTTAGTGTTTAGGTGGCAGACCAGTGGTTTTGTTTGGGCAGGGTACAGCGTAGCAGGTTAGACAGAATCCTTGCTGACCTCCCTCAGGTCTGCCATCTCGGGCTTTGGGTGGCTGGGACCGTTCCTCAGACTGCTTTTTAGCTCTAAAAACCCCTGTGATGGTATGAAGAAAGAGTTGTCTTTATCCTTCGCATTTCCAAATTAAACAACGAACACCTGTTGATGGTGCTTTTCTCTGTTTAGTGTCTCTGAGCTGCTGGCGTAACTACAGGGATTTCCATCAGATGAGCTCTGAGTGAAACTGCCCTTCTTGGAAAAGGGAAGACTTCTCAGGAAAAGACTGGGGGGTTGACCAAATTAAGATTAAAGTTCTGTTAGGTAAATGAAATTGCTGACAGCTTGGCTATCCACCTGGGTAAAAGCATCTTACCAGGTTCTGTAAGGTGTCTGCTGGCAAAACCCCTCTTGTGTCTGGGGAGCTGCATCCTGGGGCAAGGCAGGAAAGTGTGTGGGGGTGCAGCCCCCCAACTTCTCTTCAGCTCCTGCTGCCATGATGCCAGGCAGAACAGGCTGCAAAGGGGTAGGCCCAGGAGCTTCCCTGTCTTTTTAGAAGTCCCTTCTGATTTTTTTCCTGTATGGAGAAAGAACATGAAATGGATGAAGCCTCTCAAACAGGTTGCTATCAGGATGAGAAACCCTGCTTTGCTGCTTCTAAAAAGCTTTCCTACAGCCTTAAGGGTATGGGTTTTTTATTAGAATATTTTCCTTATCAGGAGACATCTTATGGAAGAGGATTTCCATCTTGTGGTCAGCTGTGGTAATAAAACACTCCTCCTGTTTGGGGCTTTTTTAATAGCATAACAAAATGTTTTTAATAAGAAATGATGATCTGTTGCAGTTCCTTGTGAAGGTAAATGTTGAGGACCTCACAAAGTCTGCTTGCCTTTCTACTTGGGCTTGTTGACCTATAAAGAGGTAAAAAACGTTTCAGGTTTAGCCCCATTCAGAAAGTGATCTTCGGATCGGAAGAGGTATAATATAAACTATTCATGACAGAATATTCAATTTTGACAGATTATCCGGTATGTCGCCCTCAGGAACCATGCACTGGAGCCTAGACTCAGAATTATTTGTAACCTTAGTAGAAGAGAGGCAATTATACCCGAACTTCTGGGAAAAATTCTACCCAGAGCCAAATATTGTTGCTTGGATTGTTTTCTATTCCAGGATCACTGTTAGGCTCAGTACAACGTCATCATAGCTTCATGCAGATATTTGTTCTTCAGGGCAAATTTTGAAACTCATGGTCTAATCTCGAAATAGTAAAACGCTGCAGGGTTAAGTGCTGGAGTTCACTGGAAAATCTACTTGCTTCAGTGGGAAAGATTTTTTAACGTATTAAAAACAAAACGAATTTGGAAAGGTCATTTTAAATATTAAGAACTGTGACTGAAGGGTAGAGCTGTGTGGTCTGGAGAAGTTTTGAGTGTAGGTTGTCTCTCCAGTGCCCTTTAAGTGACTTCTAAGCCTACAAATACAGGTGAGGCTGTTAAAAAGGAATCATTTGATTCTTATATCTAATTATTATCTTGTTTGTCCAGTTGTACACTGTGATGCCACTACTGATTACACCAAAGATATTCTGCCTTCAGTGGGAGCTGGACCTGTCCTGAATATTTATAAGGAGAGTTAAATAAGATCAGTTAAATAAGATTACAGATATGTGTAAGAACTTTGAAAGTTCCTTTTTTATTCTGAGGGCTTGTAACTAAAGGAGATGTTCAGTGTGTTCCTTAGTGGGTGCCAAAGAGCTTATTTTCAGAAGTGTCTGAGTCTCAGAGAAAGTCAGTGACTGCTATATTTATTCTGAAGTCCATGCCTGTGCTGCTGAAATCAAGCCATGTTCTTTTTGTAGGAATAGGAATCAACCCCCCAGTATTTAGCTGTAAAATCAGGCACTGTACATATGACTTACCTGACGTAGAGTTACGTGATTTTAAAAAAGCAGTTCAACAAAACCGTCTGAGGTTGTTTTAAATGTTACTGTAAGGAAAGGAAGAAAGACGAAAAAATTGCAAACTCTTTGTAGTATTCGGTAAATAGTTTCCAGAAAAACTTACTTTCAGATTTTGCACATGGGCCTTGTTCTGTTGGTAACTGCAGTCACTGGGAGGTTTAGCCATGGTCTCTGCTGAAACAAAATCCCATTTGGTTTTATTCTTCTTAAGTGGAAATATAAATCTTGGACCTTAATCACAAGAACACTTGAGGAAAATACTTTTTTTAATTAAAAAAAGTCATCGGAACTAGTAGTTAAATAAAGCATTAAAAAATACTCAGGGTAAAGCTTTCTGAAATCAAACAAATTTTGCTTTTAGACCTTCCTGGAGACCGCTGTGTTTATACCATTTATTTTAAGTGTGCGAATTTTATGTCACATTGAACCACTGGCAGCTCTCGGGGGAGCAAACAGCAAAGTGCCTGGCATGTCTCGGGCCCCTGTGAAGAAACACGAGTTTCTACACTTTCCTGTTACGCCACAGGAAGCGAGTGATGAGCAGGAATCAGACAGAGAGAGCAGGGGGGCAGATAATTTGGCAATGAAGGCAGCGGCCGGGCCCTCCATGGGTGGCTGGGGCTGGGGCAGGCAGGCTGGGCTCGCTGGCATCCCCAGCCAGCTCTGGCCACCCAGCAGAGGATGTGTGATGGAAATCAGTAGAGGATGTGTGATGGGAATGATGCACCCAGCAGCCCAGGACGGCTGTGGTTCCCTGGGTGCTGGGAATGATGCGCCCAGCAGCCCAGGATGGCTGCAGTCCCTGGGGAGCCTCTCTGGTTTTGGACTGTTCTGTGAATTACATATACATGGATGAGAATTTCTTCTTTCAAAGTTTTGGGAGCTCATATGTGGTCCCTTGCCCACAGTAAGGCCAAATTTGAGGGGCTTTGCTGATCCAGCTGGGTTGTTTGGACCAGTGACGTTAGCCACTGCACTGGTTTTGTGTCAGTGTTTTACAAGTGTTTTACTTGTCTGAAATTGCATTGACAAATGTCCACTTGCTTGTATGGAGGTTTGTGCACATGCTTCTGTTTTCATTTCAAAAAGTTTGCCCTGAGCAAGTAACTGTAATACCTGGGTAAGTTCTTGTGTGTCCTGCAGTCCTGACAGGAGTGGGAAGGCACCATCCTCCCTGCTTCTGCCATTTCCAGCCTTGGAGAGGGCTGTTTTGTGCAAGTTTTGGTTCCCACATCCTCAGCTTTTCAAACTGTGACAAGGAAAATCAGTATGGGTGCTTTGAAGAAAGCTAGCTGACCAAATGGCCTGTTGTTTTTTTTTTTTTCCTTCTATTACCAGTTGCTAAGAAATGTCTGAAGGAAGCTGTCAAGCACACTTTTGTGGTGTTACTTTCCATATAAATGGCTGCTAGGGTCACCAAATGTGGCCTCTGGAGGGCAGATGTAGCTGCTCCCAAGGTCAGAAACAGCAGGGAGGGGTCCCAAGTACCAGCAGCCACTTTGAAGTAGACAGGGAGGCCCTCATGCCATGGGCTGTCTTTATGCCCGGACACATCCGTGGAGAGTTCCTCTTGTCTTGGAAGGGGCTCTCCTGGCTTCTCCACTTGGTTCTGCTTGGACCTGGGAAGCTCCATGTTTTGCAATCCCAATGCACAGAGGGGAAATCAGGAAAGTGATGGAGCTCACAGTGCCTCAGAGCAGGGGTTTCACCTGCCTGAAACCTCGGTTGTTTCTGTGGCCCAAATACAGTGCAATTTTTCATTGGTTTTATTTTTTCTGTAGTTTCCAAGCTGTGGGCGAGCTCTGTGACACCAGGCTGCCAGCCTTCAACAGCAGCAGCCCAGAAATACTGGTAATCGCTAGTTTATTAGCTTATGGCCTTCGGCAAACCTCAAATCATTAACAGCCCATTTGTTGGGCTAATGACTCCTGTTTACTAGATGTATAATTTAATATATGGTAACTTTCATGCTTAATTATGGTCTTCAAAGCTTCTTTTGAAAGAACTTATTTTTCTGCATGCACGTATTTAAAAGGGCTGGGAGCTGGCTGGCTTTGCCTACATGCTCTTCTGTGTTAAAATCTGGATAGTTTATTTAGGAAGATTTTAATTTAGATATGGGTATTTCCTCCTTTGCTTGTTCTTTCAATGTTTTTATCTTTGAGTGCTCGAAAAATAAATAATGATGAATCACCAACATGTTTAAAATGGCATCATTTTATGCCCCGCTGTAGCTTGCTACATTGTTTTGGACAAGACATAAACCCTAAGTCCCGATCAACGGGGCCATTGTGCCAGCAGTTTCCAAATGAATGCGAGTCTTGATCTCAGTGTCCTGGCCGTGTTCCAGCCTGGTTCACATTTTACTCAACGGCAAGTCCCACTTCTCGCTAACCTCAGTGGGAACAGAGAGAGGCCACTGTAAAGTGCTGCTAATCCCACGTGCCATTTGCATGCAGCACTTGTAAAACATTCTGGGATCAGTTTGGATGAAAAAGGCTATGCATGTAAGATGTTTGTCATTGGCATCCCAAATCCGGTACTGTATCCATGAAAGAAGTTATGACTTTGTCAATCAGGATAATTTTTTTGAGCTGGGCAGCTGATTGAGAAAAATAATAAAAATGAATTTGATTTTCTTTCTGTGAGCTCTAGTGTCCCCTTCATGGAGATTAAAAATTTCCCGGTACTGTTTTCAGCTCCACAGAGCAAGCAAAAGATAATCTCCTGCTTGGATATACTCACACTATTGCGATCCACTAATAGGATCGCCATACAGTTTTGACTTAATGGGCACTGGGAGAGGATAATCCTGTTTATTCGGTCATCCAAAACACTGATGATCTGAGATAATCAGTGGGCCGCGAGAGGGGAGGAGGAGGGATGTGCGAGGTTCTCTTTGCCTGGGTGGTTCATCTGGTCAGGTGCTTAGCACTGGGGAATGGCTTCATCTCATTACTGCAACCCCAGCAGAGCAGGGGAGGGTACCAAAAACCTCCTCGCAACACAAGCCACGGAGAAGCTAACCTCACAAAATGCTAGCATTTGGCAGAGTCTCATCCAGATGTTGTGCTCAACAATTTTAAATTGTTCTTTTTGTGACTGATTTAATATAGAAAGACCCAGATAAGTGTTGGAGTGGCCATCAGGTATGTTGTGCAAAATCCTCTGGCTACCAGGTGGCAGTGATTGTGTGGTAAATGGATCAGCTCCCCATATTCACATTCAGAGGGTTAAATAAAGCCAGTATCTTGTACTTGGATCTGAATTTGCTGAAAGTACAATGCCATTTTTGCTCGACAAGAGACGCTGCTTTTTTCATAGGACATTGAATATTTGTATGCAGCCACTAGATGTCTGTGAGTGTAGGAACACAGTCTGCAAATCTCTTTCATAGAATCATAGAATGGTTTGGGTTGGAAGGGACCTTAAAGATCATCTAGTTCCACCCCCCCTGCCATGGGCAGGGACAGACCAGGTTGCTCCAAGCCTCATCCAGCCTGGTCTTGGACACTTCCAGGGATGGGGCATCCACAGCTTCTCTGGGCAACCTGTCCCAGTGCCTCCCCACCCTCTCTGGGAAGAACTTCTTCCTGATATCTAATCTAAACCTCCCCACTTTCAATTTAAACCAGTTACCCCTTGTCCTGTCACTACAGGCCCTTGTAAAAAGTCCCCCCAGCTTCCCTGTAGCCCCTTCAGGTACTGGAAGGTGCTCTAAGGTCTCCGTGGAGCCTTCTCCAGGCTGAACACCCCCAATTCTCTCAGCCTGTCCCCATAGCAGACGTGCTTCAGCCCTCAGAGCATCTTAATGCCCTCCTCTGGACTCGCTCCAACCGGCTGATATCCTTCTTATGTTGAGGGCTCCAGAGCTGGATACAGTACTCCAGATGGGATCTCATGAGAGCAGAGTAGAGCAGAGTATTTCCAAAAAATATGATCCATAAGACACTTTCCCTAGTGATCTAGAGATATGCCTTGAAACTGGGGTGTGCAGAATCTCTTAGAGGGCATGTTAGTGAGCTTTCAAAGGATTCTCTTTTTCTGTTCTTGTGATCTTTAAAGCTTCCACGCTTCATGCTACATCCTAATCACTTGCCCATTACTTTGTTGACTTGGGTTTCTGTGAAAGGCCCTATCTTCACTTCTATTTTATCTCCATCAATGTGCATATTTAGTAGTCACTACTTACCTGTTGTAGATATTTTGTGTTTGTAACATTAACTTTTACAGCTGACATGAACTACAGATTAACTTCAAATAGTACGTGTAAGCCTTACTTTATGATCTCTGAGCTGCCATAGTCCAGATGACAGGTTTATAGCTTGGGAAGCCAGTAGCAATGGCTGAGCGATTGCTCACTAGTCTTTGTAACTAGTGTGCTGTAGCTAGGTGCAACTCCTCACCATGGTGACACTCGCAAATATTGAACACACACAAAGTGATTCGTGGGACCCTGCATAATGCTTACTTTAATTAATATTTTACGAGATACTAGCTTTATTTAACTTTCCAGATGGGAGTGGATATGGGGAGATGATCCAAAGGACAGAATGTCGCTATGTAAAATTTATAGGCACTCACGTTTGTGTGCTTGTTTTTAAAATGCTATTTTAAAAAGCTATTTTTTTTTTCCTTCTCTCTCTGCTGGCAGGTGTTCAGGGCCCTGTGAGTGGCTCCTGTGGATGTTGCATGCATGTGTGTTGAATGATGAGCTCTGAGAAGTGGTGTTCTTGCTCTCCTGCCTCCCTCTGCATGCAAGTGCTGCAGGGCTGTGCTCTCCGGGAGGTGTTTTAGGACACCTCGTGCGGAGAGCACCGTGCTGTGGCCCAGCCCGGGTGGGAGCGCACAGCATCACTCTATCTGCTGTAGGCAAGCTCTGACCTACCCCAACCATCAGACCCTTCAGACTCAAAATTTAGCTGTTTTCCCCTGAAGAAATGACATTTTTTTTGGACAAGTAACACCCAATTCTTTATTGCAGTTGGCAGGAAATAAAGGCGTATGGTGGCTGCAGACCTTTGGGGCTCTGTGGATCTCTTCTAAGGAAACAGCAAGGGTTGAACAAGACTAACAAGCTTGGCACTGGCTGTAAGTGGTTTGTAAATACATGAAAACTCTTGCAGGGTTTGGAAAGGACATGGTGTTCCATGGGTTTGTGTGGTTTCGCTAGGCGCTGGTACTTCCATCAGCCCCCAGGGAGCAGTGCTGCTCAACTGGGCTTCACCAGCCGCGGCAGGGACAGAGCTCTGCAGGTGGGGTACCCTGCCTGCCTGCAGTTCAGCCCCATCCCTTGGGACACTTTGGACAGCCCATCTTGCTGGAGAGGACACTGTGGAGGTGGCTGCCCCTGGTCTTCCTCCCACCCAGCAGTGCCATGCAGCCAGCAGGCAGTGCGGATCGAGTGCCCGGTGATGCCCGTTCATCGGCTGAGCAATGCCAGGCGTCCCTCCACCGTGCCCACCCAAAGCTGCTGCAGATACAGAAAGCTGGTTTTTTGGCACCAGACTCAGCCTCTGGCTGGAGGTGAGCTAGCCAAAGCTGACTCTGGGTGGGTGATACTGGAGATGTCGGTCTGTGAATGCTGTGCTTCTAGGAGATCCTTTCTAATGCTCCAGCGCTTTCTTCTTCCCAAACACTATGGGATACCCAAACAGCCACTGCAGCAAAATGTTCCTATAGGAAATTAGCCGCAAGACTGTACTTTGGAAGGGGACTGCTGTGATGAGCAGGTTTCCATGCACTGTAATAGGAGTACATTGCACCTAAGAATCAATCTACAGACCAGGAAAAAGGTGGCAGCTGACAGAGGATGTGTCAGCCCATCTACCTAGATGAAGGTTGCACCATCCTTAGAAGTGATCATATCCAGGTGACTTCCCTTTGCTATGTCCTAACAGTCTGAAATCCCACTTCACATGCATAGCCATGACCTCTTACAGCCATGACTCGATGACCAGTGAAGAGGTGGCTTGTGAGTCCATAAATTCGTAACATGGAAACCCTCAAAGAAAAACTGTTTCTCAGTGCTTAGGTTTATACATAAATGTTCTTTCTACAACTAAATTTCCTTTGGTAATTTTTCTAACCATAATTGTAAACAAGCAAACATTATCAGATCTTTCACAAGCATTCTTCTGCACACAAGGAAAAAAATGGCCTATCGTTACTCCTGTTTGTCACATGACTCAAAGAAGTGCCCATTAGTTCCCAACTATTTTATATAAA
Organism: Eurypyga helias; assembly: GCF_000690775.1. Taxonomy (NCBI): domain Eukaryota; kingdom Metazoa; phylum Chordata; class Aves; order Eurypygiformes; family Eurypygidae; genus Eurypyga; species Eurypyga helias. Next base: position 50,000 of record NW_010270243.1, on the reverse strand, counting down.
ATTGAGAACAATGAAGGCACTGACAACACTTTTGTCTATACTGAATCCTGCAGAAGTGGCAGACAAAAAATTCTGCATTAATAAAATAAATTCCTCTTCACATTGACATAAAATACCTTTAGCATGATGAAAAGATTTGGGTTCACTCCAGTGTGGTTTTCCCTGCATGGCTGGCTTTTCTATTTCTTGCAGCTTGCTCTTTGTAACGCATTTCCAGTTGGGTTTTTTCTTTCCAAGTCTGACATATAGCATGATGTTACAAATTCTGGCCTGCAAGAGCTTGAGAACTATGTTTATTTGTTTAGACAAAATCTTTTTCCTTCCAAGTCTATTTTAAATGCTGTGGAAACGTTCTCTTAGTCCTGAGGTTTTGTTTGTCATTGTTAGTTATTAAAAACGTATACACATGGTCAGCAGTGACCCAAGTGTCCTTTGCAGGAGGCACCTTCCGCACCCCAGGGATGGCTTCGGAAAGCCATGAGGAGATGATGGGGAGAAGAGGAAGATCAACAGAGAAGAATTTTTTCTGGATCATTTGAAGGGTTTCTTTTTCTTTGAAATTCATGCAACTAGAAGTAACCATGAGGTGGGAGCTGAAACGGAGCAACACTCAAGCCTGGCCCAGCCCAGCATCAGGGGACAACCTCTGGTGAGTTTTGTTTCTCCCCCTGTCCTCACGGTTGGGAATATGCCATGATTTAAAACCACTGTAGCATTTACTGCCCCATTACACAAAGCAGAAAGCTGAGTGACTGACCGCATCTGCCAGAACAAGTGTTTTAATGCTGGCCAAAGTTCAAATCAATCAAAAGGTCGAACTTGTTTAAGGGAGTGCGTGATAAGAGCAGAGATGGCTCAGGAAGCTCATTTCCAGCCATTGGAATAGAGCCAGATTTCCAGCCATTGGAATAGAGCCAGGGTTTGTGCCGGATAGCACAAACCCTGGAAAACAGTGACAGATCCGAGGGCTGAGCCTTCCCTTCCTGCAGTCAGAGCCTGGAGGGAATTCCCACCAAATGCAATCAAAGAAAACTGGACCCTGGTGAACAGGACTTGAGGTGATTCTCCTGGCAAGGCCTGCTCAGGAGTCATGACATGGTTTCTTAAATTCAGTCAGGTGGTTGGATGGTATTAGGGGAAAATGTGACGTTGTAGCTGCAAGATTTGTCCCTGTGAGGAAGGAAGCACCGAGGTTGCATTTGTAATGAAGTGTGCTCATAGCAGCGGCGCTCTGATGTGGCAGACGTCTGGTGGCATCTCCATCAGCACGGGCACAGTGGGTAGAGAGACACACGCGGAACTTCTGGTCATTAAGAGAAGTTTGAGGGAAGCTGAATCTGCCTTAAAAAAAGAGGTCAATATATCCTCTTTGGGAGGGATGGGAGGGAAGAGGACACTTGCTCAGGTGAGACTGGGACAGACCTTTTTCCCACACTGTCAAAGGCAGAGCTTTTCCCTCCTGGCGTTTCCTTTGGTGCAGGGGAGAGCATGGGCTCTGGGGAGAGCTTACCTTCTGGGTCTGTGTGGGGTTGCTCAGCACCTCTAGCAGCTCTTTGGAAAACTCTTTCCACGGTTTGTACTGGCTGCTTTTCTGAGATTCTAATGGCTTTATTTAAAACACACACCACTAACAACCAAAGTAAGGGATAAGGGAGTGAGAAGTTCTTAGAGTGTATTCCTGCCATTTGAATTATGATGGGGGTCATAACTGGGGAGCTAGAAAGCCCATTAGCCTCCATGGCACACGGCCATGCTTTCATAAGCTTGCAAGGGATGGATTTTGATATATACTTTTTTGTTTTTGTCAAAGAAAGCATTCTCCAAGGGCCAACTACTGAAAAAATCCTTGGCCTTCTTGGCAGAATTCCCTGTTACTTACACAGCCTGGATTTTCTGTGCTCCAGGTCTTGTGTGTGATCCAGCACATCCAGGGCCAAATGAGGATTTTTTGACTCAGGGCTGATTATGACCATTTTGCTTGTAAATAACCCTATGGGCGGGTGAAGAAAGGTGATACTTGGGTGAGGAAAGGTGGCCCAGGCTGCTGGCCTGGCCCTAAGAGGAAGGATGGGTTGAGGACCCAGCCACAGACCCGCTGTATCCCAGGAGCCCCCATTGCTTGTTAGATCGGATGGGAAGTGGGGTCGGGACCCCCCAGACCTGGAGGGAGGCTGCAGCAGCTTGGGGCTGCGCTGGTGGATGAACAGCAACTCATTTGTGTTATCACACATCGCTCTTATCTAACTGAAAGCAAACAGTGACGGAGAGCAACGTGGCAGCCTTTCTGCTCCATTCTGCAGACAACACGGTGCAGGCAGCAAGCACTTGGGGATATTCTGGGCCTCTTTCTGTTGATGGTCTCAGCAGGGAGCAGTACTGTGCCCCCAGGTTTGCCAAGCTGGTGGCCACTGCACCGTGGCTGCACCCCAGAAACATTGGCATATTCTTCCTTGGGAAGGCAGGAGGCATCACGGACCTGGGGCTTGGGTGATGACCAGGCCAAAGTTCCCATCCCTCCATCCTCAGAGGTTAGCCGAGGTCAGCTCAGCTTTTACTCACCCTCAACCTCCCTGTTGGCAAAACCAGTGCCAGCAGCAACGCTACAACAGAGAGCGGTTATTCTCTGAGCTCAGATTCATGAAACCAGATGTGCTGTGCTTTTTTCAAGCTCATTTGAATGTGTGCAATGGACTTCTAGCTTTGCAAAATCATCAGTTACCAGATGTATTTTCACTTGTAAACTTCTGTAGCAGCCAGAGGTTAAAACTCTGCCAAAACAGTCACTGATAAGAATTTATATTACACTTAAAATACACTATGATTTCCTCCAGCTCTTGCCCCTGAAAAGTTTTCTCACGGAAATTTTATGGCCTACAAAGATTTGCCACCCACCCATCGCTATACTTGCAGTCCCAAATTTACCAATAAATACTTTTAATAATTAACAGTTGCAGGGGCTCTGTACCTTTGTCTGGTAGATATCAGGCAGTAGGAAAAAAGCCTAATGTCACTGGAAGAGCCATGAGGGCTCTGTGGGGTGGAAAGTACCTGCAGCGGTACCGTCTGGGTCCAAATGCAGATCTTCTCCAGGGGTGAAGCTCTTTGTAAGCAGAATTTTGTCCCGGGCCCAGTTTTGAGTTCGAGGTAGCCAGAGGAGCAGGGATGCTTGCAGAGTTCCTAAGGGAAATGAGTTTTGGGGCTGTATGGGGGTGGGAAGGAGCTGTGGAAGTTGAAAGGAGAAGCAGGTTGGGCGTGATTTTCCTTCGTAACCCAGCTCCCCGAGGTCTCGTCCAGCCTCTGCGCTGGCTGCCAAAAGCTCATACGGAGTGGCTATTTTGGGATAAAGCAACACCGAGCGTTACAGAGACTTAATAAACTCAACTAATAGGTTTGACGTGCTGAAGATTAGAAAGAGCCATTCCAAACATCTGCCCTGACCTCGGAGGTGGGAGGCTCAGCGGAGACGTGTGTGTCCCGGGGCTGGGATGCCCTCTCCTGAGACGGCTGGTGGGGCACGGCTGGCCGCCGCGTGCTGCACAGGCAGCTCACCTCTTTGCAAAGCCGTCTTGAAGTGGAAGGGCAAACAGCAGGATAACCTGGCACTGCCTGTTCACCTTAAAAGAAGGAGAAAGGAAAATGGCCAGCGCTGAGCTGCTGGGTTGGGGCTGGGAGCAGCCAGGCTCCCCGTGCAGCAGGCAGCTGGGGTGGGAACTTCAGCAGTTGTCCCCGTGTAAATCACCCTGTCCCTGGATCAGAAGGCTTACGTGGTTGGCACCGGGCGAGCGGGGGGTCCCTGCCGACCGCCGGGTGAGCCCCGGGAAACAGCAGAGCTGCAGTGCTGCCCTCGCCGCTTGTAACGGGCACAACTGCGAATTGCGTTGGGCTCTCAGCTTCTGGTTTTGTTTTGATGATGAGTTGTTTTTTTTTTTTTTCCTTTTTTGTCATAGGACCAGCCCAGAATAGAATCACGAGGTTGGTGTTTATTACTTTCCAAATAATCTATACACTGTTTTTAGTGCTGACGCTGTGGATGAAAGGCTGTGTCACCGCTGCACTCATGTTTCCATGTGACCCTGAAGCTTACTGCTTTTTCCCATTTCATAACTAATAAGTGAAATGAGTTTGACAGCCTTGGTTTCAGCTTTAGCTTCTTGGTTCCCACGTCATAGATAGGCTCAGTTAGCAGCAAATTCTTTGTAGGAGACAAGAATTAAAGTTCAAGCTGGAAATGTGCTAGTGTCCTGTGCAAAGTTTTAAATTCTTGACCAAAGTTAGATAAAGCTGACTGAAAGTGCGATGTTTGAAATACACTATCTATTTATCTTTTCTTTCTGACCAAAAATACCTAGAGTGGAAGTATGTGCCGCATTTGCATCCGAGCAGAGAACAGTTGGGCTCCTCTAAAAAAAGGAGTAAACCTAGCATTTTAATTATTTTTTTTAATCTGTGCAGCCTTCCCTCTCCCAATGTATTATTTATATAAAACAAAAAGAAACAAAAATATACATTTACATGTCCTTAAAGAAAATGGAATGATTGGTTTTCAAGGTGTAGAAAAGCTTATTTAACTGGTAATGATAAAAAAATGCCAGCTCTCCCACAGTAGTCATTAATAGCTCTGAGTTCCAGCCTGAATATAGATGGAGCTTTGATATTATCACAGTTTTGCAGTGAGTATGTGCTGCATATCCTGCTGCTAATCCTGTGGTGGAAGTCGGCTCCTCTTAACACCTGATGCCAAGACCAACCGTTTGCCTGAACCTGACTGGCACAACTGATCTCAGCTACAGCGTATGCAGCCTCGTGGGCTGGATTTGGGCATATCCCAGCTTGGCTGGGCACTTTCTCTGACTTGTGCCGAGGTCCTCCTGCCTTCTGGTGTACAGCAGCTCCTGCGAAGCCGCCGTTCTGGGCTGCCCTCCTGGGTCGCTTTCAGCTCAGCTATTTATTCCAGCTCCTTTTTCCGATGCTCGTCAGGCACTGCTCCTCCCCTCTGGGCACGCAGAAAGAGGATTTGTTTTTAGACAATGTTTTTAGTTATAGTTTCCAACAGGATGAGCTATCTCACATCGCAGCTTGGGCGAGGGAGGAACAGCATGTGAAATACAGCAGCTTCTGGGGTCAAATGAGGAGCAAGTGCCTGTGGAGCCATGAGCCCGGGCTCTCCGGCAGCAGCCCTGGGCTCCATCAGGGTGATGCTGTTTACTGAGCCCCCCCAGCTGACTGTGGCTGGGCAGGGAGCAAGTGCTGTAAAAACTGAAGTCAGATGTCAGCCCTGATGGCTTTGGCCACTTTGCTAACTTTCTGCAAGCAGGTCTTGTTCCTTAGGAGTTTTCTAGGAGCTGAATGGAAGACTTTAGAGAGGGTTTGAGAGGCTTTTTTTGGTACCAGTTTGCTAAATTTATGTTTTATTTCTGAAGGGACCCTTAGCCTGACCTCTGGTATATAACTTATTGAATTTCATGCACTTAACTCCCACAGTCTGTCCAAGAACTGGCTGACCACAGTGCTTTCCTAAGGAAAAACAAAACAGCAGCTCTTAAATGCAGTCATTTCAGCATGGTAGAAATGTTTCTTATTCCTAATAACATGCTGATACCTAGGAGTCATGGATTTTCAAGAAGGCTGTCGGACAAAGATCTCCTGACTGAGGCTCTCCCTGCCTTCCCCTTGACCCCATCATCCTCCCCAGGTTGCACTCTGCCTGTCCCCTCTCCTGGGCAGGCTGGAGCTTAGAGAGACATTAAGTAACCTAAAAGGGTAGAGGGGGAAGACCTATCCATTTTGGGAATAGGGAAGAGGCAGGCTGAAAGCAGGGATCATGTAGCCCAGCTCAGCAGCAACGGCGTTAATCTGATCTTGCCCTACATTTGGGTGGGAAATTGTCAACTCAAAACATGTCTTTATTATTCCACGCAGATGCTTGCAGCGATGGAGCCATCGCTGCTGCTCTTTGCCTTGCCACAGCACTGTGACACAAACCCTGTTGGGCTGGGCACTTCACCGTGCAGAGCAAAAAGCCATCCCTACCCCAAAGAGGTCTCAGATTCACAAGGCAATTACTTATCTTCATTAATTTCCCTTTTTTTTTCCTTTTAGCATTACCCAGATAATATTATTTCTTTCCCAGACTCAAAATGCAATGGCAAATTATTTCATCCAACCTCCTGAGATAGGGAGAACCGAGACAGATGTTGCGATCAGGCAGAGCCGCCTGGGGTAATGGAAGATTGGGTATTTGGGCGGGGAATACAAAGATCTGGAAAGCTGCAGCATGGCTTTCTAAAGATTATCCTCCAAAAACTCAGGGGTCAAGGGCTTAATGGCTCTTAAATAGTGGTCAAATGTCTGCTTATTATCAATCACCTATTGCCAGTTGAACTGCTTTAATGAAAGTTTCTTGATAAAAGCTGCCTTATCATCTGGAGCTGATACCCCCGTCTAATGTGCTCCTGCAAGGCTTGAGGAAATGCTCCTTTCAGCAGCAAAAGAGGTGGTGTGTTGCTTTCCTGAATTAGGCTGAGTCAAATGGTTGATCACGTTCTCCAGAAAGAAGTGATTTCTTTCACCTTTTGGTGTTAAAGGACTGCTTTATCCCCGTGCCAGGAAGGATTCTGGCTGCCTTGCGAGAGTTGAGAGTCCGAGCAAACATACCTTGCTGGCTGTTTGCAGCAGCCTGGGCTGAAGGCCACCGCAGCAGCACGGGGCAGTGTCACTGCACCCTGAGGGGACAGCAGAGCGTTCACTGTACATCCCTCTGCCAGAACCATGTACCTCCTTAGAGAAAATGGGTTGAAAATGGCATTTAACATTGTTGATTATGATTTTTCCAGATTTATTACCTGGGGTTTTTTTGTTCACTGTTTGGCTGCCTGCTCCCCTTCCATCTGCCAGCCCTGTAATCCACCTCCTCTTATCTCAGCACAGTTCGCTCCACCTCTTGCTCATTTTCATTTTATTGCCTAGCTAATCTCATCCTCCTGCTTTTCCTGACACTGCTCCCCCCTCCCCATCTGTGGAGATTAAATCACTGCTCCTTTTGTTTGGTGCCACTCAAAATTCCCTCATTTCACTCAGGCTTTGGGATGCTTCCAGGCACTTTTGCTGTTGTTGCACACATCCGTTTTCCTGGCACAAAAAGGCCCGTCAGCATCTGATGGAAGTGTTAGTGAGTCCTCGTTTCAACCAGTTCGCAGAGATGTCCTGAATCTGAAATGGAGCTGAGCTCAGCCTGAGACATGCATAGTGCAACCGAGGCAGCTGTATGAGCCTGGTCACTACGCAGTGGGATGCTTAAGACAGCTCTGCAGTGGTGTCAGAGCCTGGCACCTGAATATTAGCTGAGAAAAATCTAGAACTAAGGCATGGGCTAGAAAATCTCCAAGCTACCAAAATGTGAAGTTTTGAGAGTAGTTTCTCCTATCGGTGTAGTCACCCCATCATCCCTATTCACAGCATCTCACGGCATGCCGGTATTCATGGCCTCAAAAGTCTCTCATTCTAGTTACTGCCAAGAGTTGCTGAGGATTTTAGGGTCAAAGTTGAAACCAGCCTCCCTGTTCAAGGGTACTAAATGCCTCCTGGTTTGGGGTCACAACTGCAGGTACGGGTGGGGACACTGGATTTTCCAGCACCCTCCAACCTTCCCTCAACTGAGAACAGTGCTGGAGACTCTCCCACTTATATTTCCTCCACCTATGTGACTGTGCAAGTCCACTGACTTCAGTGCTGCTAATGTCTGCTCAGAACGGGAACCAGCAGAGCTTTAACCACCTGGCAAACCCCAGACCATTTCTAAAGGGCTTACAGCTGAGGGACCACGTCCATTTGCAGGGCTCCTCGCAGCTGCCAGGCTGCTGTTCTTCCCCACTGTGAGCACCGTGGTGTGTTTGCTGCCAGGAGATGGATGGGAACAAGTCTGTGGTGGGTTGACCCAGGCTGGCGGCCAGGTGCCCACCAAAGCTGCTCTGTCACTGCCCTCCTCAGCTGGGCAGAGGGGAGAAAATACAATGAAAGGCTTGTGGGTCGAGGTAAGGGCAGGGAGGGATCACTCACCACTGTCATGGGCAAAACAGACTTGGAGAAATCAGTTTAATTTGTTACTGATCAAATCAGAGTAGGATACAAAACCTTAACACACCTTCCCCCTACCCTTCCCTTGTTCTCGGGCTCAGCTTTGCTCCCCATTTCTTTCACTCGTCCCCGCCAGCAGCACAGGGGGACAGGGAATGGGGGTTGGGGTCAGTCCATCACACCCTGTCTCTGCTGCTCCTTCCTCCTCAGAGGAGGGTCCTCACACTCTGCCCCTGCTCCAGCCTGGGGTCCCTCACACAGGAGACAGTCCTCCACCAACTTCTCCAATGTGAGTCCTTCCCATGGCTGCAGTTCTTCCCAAACTGCTCCAGTGGGTCCCCCCACGGGGTGCTGTCCTTCAGGAGCAGCTGCTCCAGCCTGAGTCCCCCCGGGGTCACAAGTGCTGCAGCAAACCTGCTCCAGCCTGGGCTCCTCTCTCCATGAGGCCACAGCTCCTGCCAGGATCCTGCTCCAGCACAGGCTGCCCATGGGGTCACAGCTTCCTTTGGGCATCCCTCTGCTCTGGCATGGGGTCCTCCTCGGGCTGCAGGGGGGTCTCTGCTCCCCTGTGACCCTCCATGGCTGCAGGGCACAGCCAGCCTGACCATGGGCTGCAGCACGGGCTGCCAGGGAACCTCTGCTCTGGCACTTGGAGCACCTCCTGCCCTCCTTGTCCACTGACCATGGGGTCTGCAGGGCTGTTCCTCTGGAACCAGCACAGGGAGATACTCCCCTAAGCAAGGACCACTGCTGTTTGGCCCTAATTGTTGAGTTTGGATATTAATTTTTAATCTGTTTGGTTTTTATCTCTTGCCTTCCTTCTCAACTTGCAATGCCAACTGTGATTCATTTGTTTTATCTCCCCTCACTACTTGTATCTGCCAACATGTTTTACATAAGTTTAAAGAGCACAAGAGCTAAAAAAAAAAAAACCTTGGGCAGCTTAACATAAAAGCCAGCAGCATGCTTTTAAAAATAGACCGGGCAGCCCTGCGAGAGGTGCCAAGTAAGTGGGTGCACGGGAGGGGAACAGAGTGGGCTGAAGGCACTGTTTAAACAGAAGGTAAATAAGTGGCAGGGGGAGCTGCAGTTCATTTTGTTCCCTGACGTGTTGCTCAGATAATGCAACATGTCTTCAGGCAGGCTGGTTCTAAAAATGGATGCAGCTCTTGGGTTTCACTGGGTGACACTCGGGCTGCGGCGCTCGTACAGAGTCTCCTGTGAAGCGTCCGTGGGAGAGGTGCGAGTCCGTGTCAGGGAAATGGCATTTGGTGTTTCGAAACCAGCAGCAATACTCGGGTCTCAGCACTGGTGCTTTATGAAGAAGGCTTTTGCAGTGTAGAACGTGTGCTTTTGTATTACACCAAGGTGCCCGACGCAGAAGGGGCTGCCTGTAAACCCCTGAGGTCAAGCAATGTTTTGTTAAAATTCTCTTTCCTGCTATGGCAGACCTGTGAAAACAGCAATCGCGTGACAGCGACAAGGGCAATTAATTTGTAAGTCAGGTTTGAAGTGTCCAACGAGTAATTTCACAGAAACAGAGTTTAGGATTGAAGCTGGTTTAAAATAACAATTGTCTTCAAAGTATTCTTGGTGTTTTAGTGGTGTTTTTCTTGGGTCTTAAATATACACGAGAAGTTAAGAGGATGTGTAAACCTGAGCAGGGGATAAAAGGAACCAAGAGAAAGACTCAAAAGATCTTGTCCAAACTCCATGTTATTGCACAACTGTGTGAGCAACTGGCTTTTCTAGGATGGGGCATCATCCCAGGGAGCTGCACTAGTGACCATTGCGCTCTCACTGCTCCAGGATGAGCATGTGCCTTCTTACCCTCCTCTCTCCTGCCTAGCTGAGCTCAGCTCAGCTGTGAGAAGGATGAGTATTTGTGGCTGTGGCAATGATAACCAGCTCGTCTCTGCTCCTGAGAAGACTGCATTTGAATTGGGCACATGTTGCTCGCTTGCATGGAAAACTCTCCATTTCTTGGCTAAATGAGTCTTCTCAGGCTGTCCTGTTCTGTAAACTGCAAATTCAGAAGAGAAAGAGCAGCAGTGCTCCTTGACCAAACCATGGTAGGCAGTTACATTCTCACAGAGAAGAAAGCAGGGTGCTGTCTTCCTCCTGGGAATAGTGTTCCCCTGTAAGGTTGGTGTCCGTTGGGCAAACTGTTGCCTACAAGGTTAATTAGTTGTAGAAAATGAGCTAGAATCCTTGGGAGTAATGAGTCATAATGACTTGTTATATTTGAGGAGTGACAGGCTAAATTCATGCATGGTTTGGACTTGTTTTAGTCAGAATGGAAAACAGTGCTATGCATTTTTCTGTTGTTCTGCTTTCATTTCTAGATGTCGGGAAGTAAATCAACATGCAAGGACAAACAAGCCCCTTCTACCTGGAAGGTAGCTTCTGGTATCTCAAGGTAAGATGCAAGACACTGTGAAAAAGAGGATCTTGATGGGAAGAATTCGTTCTTAGTCCCCTTCAAGAGTCACAGTGTGCCCTGGGTGAGCTGAAACCTGACATAAGCTGTTGTGCTTGATTTGGATTGTTTTGTACCAAGGTTCAGCTGGCTGAGGGCAGGAGGAGCTGTGAGCCCCCCAACAGTAGGAGGGTTTGAATTCACAGCCTTTCTTCTAAACAGATGGGTGATTGCAGGATTGCAGGGTGAGTAGGACTGCTGCAGTGTTTTAAGTTCTTTGCTGGGCTGATGCCTCTGGAAGTGTTTGGAGAGGTGTGACAAATCTTTCTGTCTCTTGAAGGTGCACATTGGTGTTAGCCCATCAGGCAGACTATTGTCTGCCACCACTGGGAGAAGACATCGTTCTCATCCACGGACAAAGAGCGCTTTGGGGATCAAAGGCAAAAGGTACCAACTAACACTTGATATCACTACTAATTATATGTCAAAAACTAATATAGGTTAGGACTAAAGTAGTGCATTTCTCCAGATGTTTTCACAGTTGCCCTGACGGCAGCACAGTGGGTTATGTTCTGAGCTGGGAGGTACTCATACTGGTCTCTCATCTCCACTGGTGTGGTTGCTCCTAGCATGATCAGGTGCAGACTCCCACTCAGCAAGTGCTATAAAAGGCATCACTGACACAAAGTGGAAAATTCTCCTTGGGGTGCACAGCTCTTGCAGGAGGCAGTCAGTGGGGGTGACTGCTTACAGACCTGGCCCCGTGCTTTGAGATGTGAATTCATATAGAATATCTTCTGTGAAAGCAGCTATTCTTGCTCTTGCCAAACTGCTCCAAAGACCCATACAATGATGTTAATTGTAAGCCACAAGCTGGCTCTTATCTTTGAATTGTTTTTCTCTAACAATTTTAAGAAGAGCTCAGCATGTTCTCAGTAGGAGCTGATAGATGCTGAGCACTTCTGAAATCCTGCCAACTTCATTCAGGTTCCTAAATGGGAACTAAGTGCTTTTGAACATACAATCCTGAGGGTGCATTTTACAACACCACAGCTCTGTCCATTTCTTCTCTCACTGTCCCCAGAATGCTCCCAGCAGTGGCAATATCAGTAGAAGCACCAGGCTACTCAAGGCTTGAGTGATGTCTCAGTTATTATGTCAGCTCATGCAACACTAAACAGAATTAAATGACAGCAGTTAGAAGGCAGTTGCCTGTCTGCAGCAGGGTCCTCATCATCACCACCAGCAGTACAGATGCTGTTGAGATGGCTGTAGTGGGTTTTATACCTATGTATGTATGTAAATATATATGAAAACAAAAATCTAGTGCAAACTCTGCCTTCTTTTTCAAAGCGTGCCATCCTGTATTTTGGGCTATGTACACTGTGCTTGATAATGCTCGGACTCTAAATTCCAGGATTCAAATTTTCTCCTAAGTAGGTTCTTGGGGCAGATAAAACAAATATTTTTAGTGCTTGTTAGGCAGAGGAGGAGGGAAGACAGGCCTTTATCTGAGGCTTTTCCAGCAGAGTTAGTGCATGGAAGGCATCTGTTTTGGTCCTGTGAGGCTGACATCCTCTCCCAGCAGACTTGGCACAAGTGGAAGAACCACATGTCAGAAAATCTGGGGGGCCCATGCGCTGTGGACAAAAGTATGGCAAAGAATTTAAACATTAGCAAGGGGAGTGATGTTGGAGGGCTGGCTAAAAGCGATTAGCATAGCGCTCTGGAATGTGGTGTTTCAATAGCTGCTCCAGAAGGATCTGCAGCCCCATTGACTTCTGCAGCATCAGGAAAGAGCCCCTGCACTCCAGCTTTTGCCAGTTTGAATGGGTGAACGTGCAGGGCAACGTGTGCAGTGATCACAGAGCTCCCTGCTCTGGCTGCTCACAGGGCACTGTGCACGATGCCCCACATGCCTGCTTTTCCTTTGCTCCAGGGAATTCGGATGCCCCAATGACTCAGGTGGCTGACAAGGTCCTCGTGCATTGCCAGAACCCCCTTGACAGTCTCCATCAGTGTTGGGTCGTGGCCTTGCTGTTTGTTTACCCTGAGCCAAAGCACTAAAAGCCACCTTTGGCTGTGATCTGGCTGTTAGCTGTGCATTCACGTAGTGTGTCGGTGTGGGGTTTGAGTGTTTTGTTTCCACGTGTGTCAGTGTGGGGTTTGGCTGTTTTGTTTCCACTGCTGCCTGGGTTTTGGTCTTTTTGGGAATGCACCCAGCAGGACTGAGCATGTGTCTGTGGTCTTATTCACTTGTTTCATTTCCTTTTTTCTTTTTTTTTTGGTTGTTTTTCCCTTCTGATTTCTAGGTAGATAAATCAAAGTGTGGGATCAGTTAAAAATAGAGCAGGGTAGAAGGCCTGGCTGATGGGAACACATGCATTTTCAGTTGAGGTGGGAAAAGAATGCACTCATTCAAGAACTCATGTAGGGCAGGGAATTCCCTAGCTTTTGTCTAAATATGGCATGCAAGAGCAGAGCACAGGCAACGCAATACTTCACTGAGTATTGTTTAAAAGGGTGCTTGGCACTGACCAGCAAGTAGGATCCTTGTAAAAACATGGCACAAGGAGTTGTTTGACAGATTCTGACATAGCAAAGTCTTTACAAGAGAAAAAAAAATATGAGAAGGAAAAGAGAGAAACTGCAGAGTACATGAAGCCAAAAGCATACTCTCTGCCTAGGAAGAATGTAGAATAAAGGGCATTTAGCACCAAGTCATACCCTGCATGCTGTGTGGCTCTGATCCTATTAGTAATCGATTGCACAGAGTTAAAAATTCACTCCTAAATGATTGCCTGTTGTTAATCATTCAGGAGAGGTGATGAAGAAGCAATGAGGGCTGGGGAAGAGATCGCTGTGGCTTGAACCCGCTGACCAGTCCCTGTCACAGACTTTCCTGGTTGGATGGACCCATCCCCTGCTGTCCTGATGTTGCTGTGCAGTGATTCACCCTGCAGGCAGTGGCATCTCACTAGCGGGTCTTTGGATGCGACACTCCGTACCAAGCAATGCCGAGGTTCGGGGAGGTGCCTTCCTTTTTGCAAAGCTTATGCTGAGTTGTGGCTTTGAATACCTATTGCAGCAGTGCGCAACGATGCGTGCCTGGAAGAAAACTGTCTCCCACTGCTTCTGCTGTGTCTGGAGACACTGTGAGTCCCTTGGAGCACAAAGGCCTTTACACATCTTAGCAATGGAGATTTTGTCTCCAAAATTCCTAGTCTGCTCTTGAAATATGGCCATTGTATGAGTGTGTTTTGAGGAGGGGAAAACTTATCTGGGATTCATTCCACTTCTGGAGGTCTCAGATGAGGAAACCTCACTCCGTGATGCTGTTACTGACACCAGCTACTCAACAGGCTGTGTAGCTCATACAGCTCAGCTCAGCCTTCCCCATGTAAAGAGAAGCCCTTCCCTGAAATCACCTCGAATGCAGCATCCACACTCCATCACAGCTGGAATTCCCTCATGTCAAAGATGAGATACTCTTCCCCAGGTTGGTCGATTGGATGGTGTCTGCAACGTAAGAGTAGTCTGTAATTAGCACATAACCTTGGGCAGTTTTGTTGTTCCTGAAATGCAAGGACTAAACGGTGTTCTGCTGCAGTAGTATTGGTGTGAGTCCATTAACTGCTCTGCCTTTGTACTAGTGTTACTGAAAGCTGTTCCGAAGAGCTGCAAAGCTGTCTGGCATGGGACAAGAACCAGGAAGTCTCAGATCCACTCCTATGGGAGTCTTGCAGTGAAACCAAAGGGAAGACCATCCTCTATTTTAACATGTTGCCCATGAGATACACTCAATGGCAAAGCAACAAAATCCAAGTGTTTCTGGGTCATCTTGGCAAAGCTCAGGAGAGAGTGAAGGCACAGAAACTCTCCCCCACCTTTTTTGAGCATTTCAGTTGATGTTGTTAATTGTAGTGGAGCCTGCAAATATTTCTGAAAGCAAATATTTGATGTCCCTATCCACTAGAAAACTAAGTGGAAGAACCAACCGCCTGCCTACCCACCTGGTCATCTCAACAAAACCGAGCCAGGGCTGAGGATAAATAGCAACGACTGCTGAGCTTTTGTAGTCAGCTTCTCTACGAAAAGAGCTGTGATGGGAGAGCAAACAAGGGAGGAACTGGGCACGGGCTGAAAGGGGAGCAGAGGCTGGTGGGCAGGGGCTGTTTGTGCAGCCGTTGGTCTCCCGGGTGGGGCTCCTGGCAAGAGCTGGAGGAAGATGGTATCTCCATCGGCCCATGCTAATGCCAAGAAGCAGGATGGGCGAGTGCCCTGAGCCCTGGCTAGTGAGCCGTGGCTCCTCTGTGCCTGCCAGGAGGAAAGCCTCTTCAGTGGAACTGCCCCCGAGCATGCCACACCAGAGGACAAATGGCAGGGCTGTCACACGGGAGAAGAAAGGCAGACAGTCCCTTACCTGTCAGAGGAAGCAGATCATTCACCACTCACTTGACCCAAGCATGAACTCTGCCAGGATCTCTTTGCCCAAACTGGGAAGCAGGAGTGATGACATGTTCTTTACGTGCTCTGGCTGGGCATACGCACGGCCCAAATACCCAGTGTCCAAGTAAGCTGCCTTTGGGTGCTGGGGCTTTTTCTTAATTTTATTTTTTTGCGGTTTTTTTTTGCCTTCTAAAAACAAACTTTGGATGCATCAGATGGAAATGATCTCATTGCATTACAGATTTGCTTTCCTGGGAAACTAAACTTCTGGTGTAATCATGGGAAAATCTCACCTTCCCTTTTTTATTTTCCTTTAACTGAGTTTCTATTGAAATTAGCTTGGCAGGCTAACAACTCAGACACTAAGAGGCAAAAGACAACCCTTAATTACTATCGGGGTGTTTTTTAGTCTCATGATTTGCTTACCAATCTCATGATTTTGGGGAGAGAGAGAGTGATTTTTGACTATTTAATGACATATATTTGAATCTATAGAGAAGGTAGCCCCCCCTCAAAATACATTTTACGAACACAGTAGTCTGTCCCGCTGCCAACAAAAAAAGAAGTAAAGCCCAATAATTAATTGCTCCTCTATCTTTTGTAGTTTTCTTTGGGCTGCAACACTTTCTGTTCACTCCTACTCTTTTCTTCTACCTCTTACAAATTCTTTGCACAACTGGAAACCCGGCTCAGCAAATCCAATCCAATATCACTATAGTCAAGCAAGGAAGGACTTGGCTCCTCTTCAAAAGGAGCTTTTATCAAGGGTTTAGTGCGATGTGACAAAGCAGGGAAGTGTGCCATGGATGCCATGTTTCCAAATCCCCCCTTCTACCTTGATTAAACTTGAGAGTGATTACCCTTGCCAGGGTGATGAACCTGCCAATGTGCATCTTGTTTACAGCTGTGCTGAGTTTTTAACGTGCTTTTCTGTTTCTGGCTAGGAGATCATGCTTCCGCTTTATGCCCTGCATGAAATCCCATTTAAAATATCAAGTTTCTACTATTTTGCCACTAGAGCCTTAGAAACCAGAACGCTGGGACAGCGTCGCTCAGGTGTGCGAAGTGACACTTAAACCTCAGCGAACCTGCAAGGTCTCACTGTCAAGTGCAGGAAAGTTTTGGATGAGAGCAGTGAACACCAAAAACATCTCGCCTGGGACTGTTTTATGGTGGTGGGAACAGGACTGTGCTGTCTGGTGTGCCAGGCTCTAGATGCTGCTGTAAATTCCAAATGAAAATCATAGAATCATAGAATCACTAGGTTGGAAAAGACCTTAGAGATCATCCAGTCCAACCGTATCTGTCCACCACTAAACCATATCTTTCAGCACCTCATCCACCCGTCTCTTAAACACATCCAGGGATGGTGACTCCACTACCTCCCTGGGCAGCCTGTTCCAGTGTGTGATAACCCCTTCGGTGAAGAACTTCTTCCTTACGTCCAATCTAAACCTCCCCTGGCGCAGCTTGAGTCCATTCCCCCTCGTCCGATCACCTGTCATTAGGGAGAAGAGACCAACACCCACTTCTCCACAACCTCCTTTCAGGGAGTTGTAGGCAGTGATCAGGTCTCCTCTCAGCCTCCTCTTCTCAAGGCTAAAAATGTCACAGCATTTGCCATTTCATTTTGCCCTATTGTATTTTGTGTGTTTCCCTCTCTTTCCTAGATTCTGCTGTATTCCTGATGTTGATAAATTCAGATCATTGGATCAAATTCTCATTTTTACCAAAAAACCCAAACACCATATTTTGGCAAAAAAGTATTTGACAAAACATTTTTCTTTTACCAATTTCCCAGTAGTCTATAGCAGTCCCTTTGAAAATGGCTGCATCTAACTAGTTTTACTTAAAAATATGCTCTTTCTTTCTTTGCCTTTTTTTTTTTCCTTCACAAGAACCAGGCTGGTTTTCAGAGAAACGTTAACAGGAAAAATGCGCATCAGCACCCTGTGAAATTTCCATGTTTGGCTTTGAATCTGTCAGGTTATGTGGAGGAAAAAAAAAAAAATGTTGTGAATCTTCCAGTTCAGTGACTTTGCAGTTTGGTGTTCTTGCCGTGCAGTTTGGGCAGAGCACACCGGAGGACAGGAGCTTTTCTCCCTGGTCATTCCTGCCTCTGCCCTGCGTTTCATCCAGCTGGCACCAGCCCGTCGCTCTCTGCCCAGGCAGCCAACAGGCCTCCTCCCCTTTTCTCTGGATAATCCTCTTCCCTCTTTTTGTTGACGACAATGACACGAAACACTATTTACATTGCAGGAAAAATCAGGGTTATGATACAGGACTAAACTTTTCTTTGCCAGGGAGTGCCTGGTCACCTCGGGACCTGTGTGCAGGCGGCGGTGGGACACCAGACTCGTCCCGTGGCTGAACTTGCCTCTGCTGTGATGCCAAGCCACGCTTGCACCCTGGACCGGCATGGGGTCACGGACGGCACGGCCCTGGGTGCAGAGGCACCCTCTTTGCGGTGAGGAGGGCTTTCTGGTGGGCTCATGCTGAGGCTGCACCAGTGGAGCTCTTGGCTGCTTTGCCCACCTCACGTGCAGAGGAAAACCTTGCTTTAGCCTGGGCGAGACCTACCGTTGAGCACTGGGAAGGGGGAAATGCCTAATTGCAGGTTGGTGCACGCTGCTGGGAAAAGCCTTGGAGCTCGGCCAGCCCGAAGCAGGGAGGTGCAAAGCTGCCTTTGATGCCTTGGCTCCTGTGGAGTGGTAGCTCCTGGAGGGGTGGCCCTGCAGGCAGAGCCTCGGCGAAGCTCCCAACAGGCCCTTCCCAGCCCACCTGCTCTCCGTTGTGCTGGAGTATCAGCCGGCACTGGTGCCTTGGCTCTGTTGTTTCAGGCTGCGATGGGTAATTTTTAATCCCTCTATTCAGAGTGTTTCGAGGAACAGGAGGAGGAACATACAGCATATGCTCACCTCAGCTCCCAGGAGGTGTGGGGAGTGTGTCCCAGCAGCTACCAGGGTAATCCTTGGCCTTCTGTCTATGACTGCATCCAAAAGGTGTGCTCAGAGTGCCTGGGCATCACCCCACAAGCAGGTGGGCTCCACCAACCGGGCAGGGCTGGGGGGCAAAGTCCCTTCCTCCGCTCTGCAGCCCAACAGGGCAACGGCACACGCAGTGCGGAGGGACTCCATCCTCTCCTGGGGCTCCCTCAGGCAAAGCCGCTCCACAGCGGTGCTGGGGGCCCCTCAAGGGCTCAGCTTATCCCCCAACAGTCACACTGGGGCGGAGGCTTCGTGGAAGTTGGTTGAATTCAGGACTGACGTTTGACCAAAGAGGGTCTATGGTGCGTCCAGGCTGGACGCGGCTGCGGCCTCAAAGCGTGTGAGATAGCTGCAGCAGCAGTAAGGGGGGGCAGGCTGCAGTGCTTAGCCACTGGAGACCTGCCTCCTGGATCCCTTGTCATCAAATCTCCAGCACATCATGTCTTGCTGTCCTTGTCCAGGACAATTCTGGCCCTATTACGGTCAACAGGAACAGTGTCAGTGGCATCGGTGGAACTAGCATCTCGTCCCTTTGCTTGTTCCCTCCTGCCTACCCTGATCTCGCTCTCGCTGCATCGTCTGCTCTGGGCACCATCTGGTGAGTTTTGGGCTCTCTCATCTCACCAACTGTCGTTTGTCCTGGCTGTAGTGTAAATGTGCTCACATTTTGCATCAAAGGACTCCTAAACCATTCACTTTGTGGACCAGCCGGCCTGTCGGAGAGGAGCCAAGCAGTTGGCACTCAATAAGCACCGAGCATTAATAAAAGCATTACAGTGAGGTTAGTGCCTCATTAAAGTAATGCTAACGAACCGGCTCCCTTCCAGAAGTATGAAATTTTAACTAACACTTCCTCCTTCTAGTTTTATGTATAATTACATCTTTCTAGGGAGTCACTATTCAGTTCTTGGGGCTGCTACAGTGTAAGCAAAGCCCAGTTCAGAGGAGTTGCTCTGGAAATGCACCGGTGCTCTTGGGAGCCGTCTCCAGCCCCGTCATACATGGTGCAAAAATTGGGTGCAGCCACGCTGTGTTGCCATGGCAGTGTCCTGGAGCTCGCTGTACCGTAAGCACCAGCATGCCGGGGTGCACACCAGCACCGGGGGATGCGGTTGTACCCACAGCCCTCCCGCTCTCCCCATGCTGGGTCAGGGCTCTGCCTGCCCCCACCCACTGCAGGTTTGAGCAGTTTGGGGTGAAGGCTGGCTCTGGACCCACCCGGGTCAGAGCAGCCGAAAGGAATCGCTAATCCAGACCCAGGCTGGCGTGGGTGCAGGCAGTGCCCTTCATCTCCGTTCGCAGAAGCGGGGTGCAACAGGGGCCTGGGCCAAAGGCTGCCAGCAGCTCGGAGAGGCACTGAAGTGCAAGGCTGGGCAGCTCGTGTTTGCTGGGGTGTCCATGAGGGAGAGGTCCCACGCCTTGTGTGCGGGAGCCCTGTGGTGCGGGAGCTGCTGCACAGGCAGAATCCGAGCTTTGCCGGACGGAGGTCGCTGGGGCTGGGGACTGATGTGTCTTGGCCGAGTGTCTCAGGCGGGAAGGAACAGGGATTTGTACCGGAGGGGTTTTGCTCTGGGCCCTCCTCCAGCCGCCTTGAGCATCCTTAGGGTGGCTCCAGGTGGGGGTCCCGGCCCCCCCCCAGCTCGGTGCCCACTGTGGCAGACACCCAACTGCCCGCTGAGCTGCGGCTCCATTGTAAAGCAAATTAATTCCCTTCGCTGAGGAATAGCCCTGCTCTGGGGAAGTTTGGCAGAGGCAGTGAGGAAAGCAGCTGCTCCAAGACTCACAAGCCCTTTTTATTTCATTTGCCTGGTTTTAGCAGCATGTGACGGGCACGTGAGCGACAGCGCTGCTGGACACGCAGCCACCGGGACAGCTTGCTGGCCAGACAGCTGAAGCTGCTGTCTTCCCCGCTGACGTCTTCTCTCTGCTGGTCCTTCTCCTCTCTCCTCGGACAGGTTTTATTCTCATGCTGCCTTCGATGGAAACCCAGAGGTTTCACTGTCAAAGGGTGGTGCTTGATGGATGAATCCCTCTCTTTTATTTGCCTGATAGGGAGGGTACTTGCCAAACCTGGTGTTTCTAATGATAAATACCACTTTTCTTGAATGGTAACAACAATCCAAATGGTTTCTGCTGTGTTTAGCAGCCGTTTGGATGGTCTGCCCAGGGGAGAGGGTGCCATCAGAAGGAACTTGGTGTCGCACTGCTGCCTTAAGTCTGACTTGTTGCACAGACTCAGCTCAGCGCAGAGGCAGCTTTGTGCTAAGGATGTTCCCGGCTGCTTCCCAAAGCTTATACAGATTAGGGGGAGCTCCGCAAGCAATCACTCGGCTTTTGGGTGTGCGTGCCCAGGGCTGGCAGTGTCTTGGGGTGCAGGATGAGCACAGCCTGGGGGAGTTCGCGCCTCGCTGTAAAATCTCCTCTTCCCTTTGGGCACTGTGACACAGGTTTTCTCCTTGCCAAGGCCCCAGGTCTGCAGAGAAGCACTATCCTCGCTGCAGTGAAATTAATAGGGTGTCTAGGGGCAAAGGTAACACTAAAGTACATAAGTAAATGTTTGCAGGATCAGGACCTTATTCAGGCATAAATCAGGTAGCTCCAGCCAACAATAGAATTACCTAAGTATAAAATCTCATGTAAGCCAGTAAGATCAACTCCAAACCTGCTGTGAATTTGCTTTCTGTTTCCATGCCAAGAATATATCACTTCTAACTGCTGCAGTCAGGTCTGGTCCTTCTTATTTATTTTTTTTAAGTGCTTTTGGGCACATTTATTTCCTGTCACCAGCAGATACGCACGGAGCCTGACCTTTTTTCCTTGGGCATGCCCCAGCCTGCTTCGCCCACAATAAGGCTATCAGGGAATATTTTTTTCTTCCCTTGCCTTTTCTGTTACTGCACTCAGTAAACAAAGGGACAGAAGTGACGATCCAAAATCATTCTTTGTATTTGCCTGGGAACTGAGTCAACTATTTGATGGTCTTTTGTTGTTGTAGGGGTTTTTTTTTCTCTTCTAGCTGGTGACCGTTTAAATGGCTACTGGTACCTGTGGTGCAGCATATACTGGTGTTGCAGGATTTATTACTAGCTGGCACTGGGCAATCACAGAGGAGGCAGCAACGGACTGCACATGGGAGGTATCAGATCAATCCAAAGGCCCAGGGCACAGTGGTCCCTACTGCCCCTCCCAGGGAACATGAAAATAGCCTCCAGGGCTTTCCCAGTTGTTGTATGCGCCTCAGTTTCCCCAGTTCTCAGTGCACTGTTTTGAGATGGTGCCCCAAGACCAGAAGGCTGGTGATGTTTGCAGCCGGTTGAGCCAGGATGAGACCAGTTCTTGGAAATGAGTTTGGGTAAAATACCTGGGAGAAGGAAGGCAGGGAGAGATCGTAAAGAGAGAAGGAACCTCTTTTTGCTCAAAGGCCAACTTTTATTGGCCTTTCTGTCCCTGGGGCCCATCCAGCAGCAGAGCAGACAGTGAAGGCAGCTCCCGGGGCAGTCTCTTCCTAGCAGACACCAGGAGAAGTGTCCTGGCTCCCATTCCCATCCCTGCCTGTCCCTCCAACCACAGCCCATGAAAGGGTGCTCTGAAAGCCTGGGCAGAGCCTCCCCTGCCCCTTTGCACCGGGACACAGCAGTCACCAGGACAGCAGTTAGGAGGAAAAGGTATGCATTTTCCAAGTCACATTTAGGGTCTTCAATTATTTTTGAAAATGGCCCAGAGGGTTTTAATTTTTGTGCTGTAGAAAAATGCTGCCTGTGACCTGCTGTGCCATAAACACCCCGTATAGTGTGTGTGTGGGGGGGGTTATAGGCTTTGCTTTCTCAGTGTGGTGTCTTGAAGCAGAGGCAAAATCCCACAGGTAACTGTAGCTGCTGTCCCCACCGTTGTGTTTTCTCTGTGGCATACCTCTGCCGTAATCACAGCTCAGTATCTTGGGTACGTCTGCAGCGGGAGTCCTTCCCTAATTCCATGGAAGGGATGGCTGGCTGGCAAGGAATATAAATCACCCTGAGCTGGCAGCCTTTAGAAGCCCTTATTTCAGTTGAGCACAACAATGAAGAAGTGCTGGGGGAGGCCAGGCGTGACTGGCCAACAGCCACGCGGGGGCACTTGCCCTGGCGCGCGCCTTCGGGTCCGCG
>NW_010270243.1:26136-27892 GCF_000690775.1 Eurypyga helias | reverse complement strand
CCCAGCCCAGCGTCCTTCTCGCTCCTCTCCCGCCTTTTTTGGGGAATGGTGTCAGAGCACCCTCTCACCGCTCCAGAGCAGTGCTCTCCTCCCGCGTGTCCCCACGCTTTGGGCACTGGCATGGGCTGGGGACACCCTGGTGCCATCAGAGCCATTTGTCCCCGCCTCAGGGTGCTCAGGAATACCCCAAACCCCCTCGCAGTGAAATGTCCCCAGCAGACATGTGGCACCTCTGAGGCTTTGATCGAATTGAACGAAACCCAAAGCAGCCGCGGTGAGCCCGAGGGGAGGGGGTGTCCGACCCTTCCTGGGGTGCGCAGGCTGCCAGCCTGGGTGTGAACGAAGCCGTTAGTGTCTCCTGCCAGTGCCTGGGAGAGCTGCTGGGGTTTGCACGTGAAGGAGGACGGTTTTGTGGCCAAGTGGTAGATGGGGAGGGAGCAGCATCTCGGGCTGGTGTTTGAAAGAGCGGGCAGACAGAAGGTTAAGCAGGGCAGCTGGAGGATGCACGGTGCTTGCTGTAAACCCGGCCCAGGGAAGTCACCATTCAAACCCGTTCCCGGGACCGAGGCCGGCCCTGCCGAGCTGCCGTGAATCGCAGGGACAGTGGGAGAGCCCTGACCGGAGCTCTGCTCTCTCAGGTGGGGATCAACAGTCCTGGAGCACGTCAGATGGGGAGATGGATACGTGTCTAACCAAAACAAGTCCCAGAGCCACAGAGGCATAAAAAAATCACCCGGGAGAATTTCTCCTGGATTTTACCTCGCACCTCACTGCGGTACTTGGCGATGCTTTGAATTTGCTATGGGAGAATAAGCAGCCAGGAGGTCCCTTGGATTTCAGACCTTATGTTAAGGATTTACTGTCTGGTCTGCAGGGCAGAGCCATCTTCCTACTCTGCTAGCCAGACTCAGTCCTCAGCCCTGCCCCTGGTTGGGAGCTACCGTCCCCGCCGGGACAGGGCTGGCTGAGGAGGGATGTGTGACATCCCACCTGGAGCTGTGGGGTGGCCGGTGTCATTCACTGACCCCAGGGGACTGGCCTGAAAGGGCAGGGACCTGCTGCAGAGGATGGGCGGTTAATGTTGCCAAGGTTCTGGAGGCTTGGTCTATAATTCTCATTATGTTAAAGTGCCTGATTTCAGACTTTGCTCTAAAAGAAAGGGTGGAAGGAGGGTGTGGATGGATGATGGTTTCTGACTGATTATGGATCCTTTTTTTCAATTGTGTGCCCACAGTGTGATGTCATGCAAAAAAAATCTAACCCCTACAGAAACTCATTTCAAAATGAGTAACTGCAACATTTTTTCAGTCATTGTCTAAAAGGGATGTTTCAGTATTGCTGGGACTCCCCTTCTTCCTCACCTCTCTTCACCAGAATACAATATTCTGATATAATTGATGGGGCATTTGCAGTCTGATAGCACTTGCTTCCACCCCGTTTCTTGTGAAAATCCTGCTGCTGCCCCACAGAGCTACATGAAGGTACGTAAGCTTTACTTCCTCCCCTTTCTCCCTCCCAGAAGGAGGACAGGAACTGGAAAATTCCTCCAGTTCCTCACTAAAGGGGTTGAGGCAATAGGGCCCTGCACAAAACATCTCTGGCAACAGGCTCCCACAGCAGTTTTATCTGCTTGCTGGGCTGAAAATCGTGACCGTGGCCATTGCAGCAGATGCTCTCTGGAAGAATTCTGCAATGAAATCTGTTTAAATAGCAACAGCAGAACTGTTGGAATAATTTATACATCTGAATTAGCAAA
>NW_010270243.1:25563-26097 GCF_000690775.1 Eurypyga helias | reverse complement strand
GGTGGGGGGGTGGAAAGTCCCGTGAAATTTCTAGGGGCTTTGCTTGGCTTTTCTGCACCTGAAGAGGCTCCTGGGCCTGTGCTTGTGCCTCGCTGTGTGGCGAATGCCCGGCACAGAGTGGCCACTTCTGCTCATAACAGGGAAGTCAGCGCCTGGTCCTGCTGTCAATGGGCTTTAAGCTTGGAGAGAAATCTTCACAAATCAGCTTGCTTTGTAGCATTTTTACAGCAAAATAAAAGATGCCCAGAATTATTTGTTGGTCACCAAGCAAATGTTTTATTGCTGAAATGTTCCAGAGGCTGTTTACAAAGTCTTGATTGACGGAAGTGCTGAAAACTTATAACCCTCCACATGCCCTCCCCTTCCCAGAGGCAACCCAGAGCCAGGGCTGGGATGGGAGATGGAGATGATGGAGATAGTAGATATGGTTGTGGTGGAGATGGTTGAGGTGGAGATGATGGAGATGGTCTAGGTGGAGATGGAGATGGAAATAGATGGAGATGATGGAGCTGGAGATGATGGAGGTGGGAATAG
>NW_010270243.1:24580-25400 GCF_000690775.1 Eurypyga helias | reverse complement strand
GAGATGATGGAGATGGTGGAGATGGAGATGGTGGAGATAGTTGAGGTGGAGGTGATGGAGATGGTGGAGATGGAGATGGAAATAGATGGAGATGATGGAGCTGGAGATGATGGAGATGGTAGATATGGGAGATGATGGAGCTGGAGATGATGGAGATGGTAGATATGGTTGTGGTGGAGATGGAGATGGTGGAGATGGTGTAGGTGGAGCTGGAGATGGAGGTGGAACCTCCTGCAGAAGCCTCAGGAGTCACAGGGGGCAGAAGAAGAGTGGGGGAGAAGCTCATTTGTTATGCAAATATCTGCTTGAGCCTGGCGTAGACAGTGGAAAGCTCTTGAATTATTTTAAGCAAAGGACAAAAGTTCTTTCCCTCCCCCTATCATCTTGGATCCTTGTGAAAACAAAACAAAACAGAAACCTTTGTGTGAACCATCTGACAATGATCAGCAGTGGCTTTCCTGGCAAGAGCAGGGCATATACAGGCGTATGGAAATAGAACAATTAAGGAAAAAACGGTATTGGAAGCGTCTCGGCTTTATTTTGTCTCGATGACAGCACAGACTAATCATCCTCTGGCCTTACTTCCCGGAGCATGCCGCAGCGGGCTGGAGGGTTGTCCCTGGGTGACCGGCAGTGATGCTTCCCCACTGCCTACCTGGGGGCAAGGGTGGGCTGCAGCCCGGCCCCGGCTCTCTGGGCAAGGAGGGGAGCAGGGTTGGCTGTCTTGGATGCGTGAAGCACTCGTAGGCCAAAAGTTCAAGCCGGCAGCCTGGCTCACGCAGTAAAGCCACCCGTGCGCGGCGATGAGCTTCCTGTGCCG
>NW_010270243.1:13251-24564 GCF_000690775.1 Eurypyga helias | reverse complement strand
CGCGGCCGCCCGCTGCTTCCCGGGGCATCGGCCGCAGCTTTGCATCAGCAGATGTGCATTTCACGGCTGCTAAGAAAATCCTGTCGGTATTTACATAGCGTCGAGGGGCACTGAGGGGACAACGCGAAGCCTTTCCCACACAGGCTACGGGATGCTGTTCCCATGGGGAGAACGGCCAAACCCGTGCCTTGTGCTCCTGGAGCAGAGGGTGCCTGCGTTCTGACGGCCAGCAGCCACAGCAGACTGTTTTCCGGACTGCTTGCGCCGCTCTGGAGTGGTTTTCCTCTAAGCCAAGTTCTGCCCTGGCCCCAGCATCCCTGTGCCCCCACCCCAGGCGAAAGCCAGACGGGCAGCTGAGCTCTGGCGTGCGGAGGGCTGGGTTAACTGGGGGTACATCAGCTTTCAAAAAGGGGCTTCAGGACGAGCCATTGCCCTGCACTGGCATGTAGGTGGCTGCTGGCTGCTCCCCAGCTGGGGCAACGGTGGGGGAGGTGGGCAGGGCTGGGCCTGTGGACAGACCCATATTTTGGGGATACCAGCACAGCGGAAGGTGCTGGGAGGATGCGAGGCCTAAATACCCTGAGCCTTCTAGGGCCCATGACCGGTCATGTTAGTCACTGCCTGGGAAGCAGGGGGTGATGTCTGCTGCCTCTTCCCCTGCTTGGGGCCATGGGGGGTGAGAAGGGGGTTTGGGCTTCCCCACAGACCCACTCAACCCTGCCAGAGAGTCCCGCTGGTTCTGCAGCCCCCACAGCTGAATGTGGGTGTAGCAGAAGCGCCACCTCCCACAGGGCTGCTGGCCGGCACCGCACTGGCACGACCCGGCCACTGACCAGGAACCTCGCTTTTTCCACATGAAGCTCATCACTTGGGGTCACTTCCAACGATTCCCGTGTGGGACTTCCCTGTGGCTTTGTCCTGCTGTCCTGAATGCCTCGGGGACACGAGCTGTTCTGTGCCACTCCTGCCTCTGGATTTGCAGCCACTCAGAGAGACGCCCGGGTCCCTGCTGCTGCCACTGAGGGAGGTGAGCGAGGCCAGGGAGGCTGGGGAAAACCCCCAACAAACCTAAACAATCTGGGAAAAGCCCCTCACTGTCATCTGTACCCTGGGGTGAGAATAAAAGGGCTTAGTCCAGGGCCGTGAGCTAACTGGGGGCAGCTCAGTTCCTTTTACTGGTCATACAATGAATAAAAGAATAAGCGTGGTGGATAAAAGAATAAGCGTGGTGTGCCACAACAGCTCGTCCTCGGAGCTCAGCGGTGACCGGCTGAGACTGAAGGTGACACCAGGACATGCTTCATTTCCGCAGTGCCATGCCTGGGCTGCAAAGTCTCCACCGCAGTTCCTCACTGTGCAAAAGCAGTTGCTCTCACAGGCATTTCTGAAATTGTCAGAAAAATCTGTGTGGGCATTACAATGTTTGTTTTCTCTGATGGCTATTTTTAATCTGGTTTTCCATTTAAAAAAGAAAAAAGATCAAGGTAGATATGAATTGAACCTGTGTCTTTAAATACAGCATGCTAATAGCTGCACAAAACTAAACGTGAAGTTAGGGAGAGTTGGGCCCAAAATCTGTGAAAGCCTAAGGCCTTTATTGACAGGAGCTCGGCAGCAGTGCCGGCAGCGCAGGCGCGGGGCCAGGGCACTGCACTGGCACCAGAGGGGTTAAACAAGCGGAATCACCCTGCAAGGAGGGAGCTGGCCTTTCCAGGGGAGGATGCTGGCATCAGCTCCCTCAGGCTTCCCCACGGCACCCAGCTCCAGCGGGCGGATGGGCGCCCCGGCAAGGCAGACAGCCGCCCAGCCCACAGCGTCCCAGGCAGCACCGGGGGCAGCGAGGGGGGTGTTCAGCCTCTGTGCCCCCGCGGTTTCCAGCGGGGAGAGGAGTCTTTCCCCAGCCATCACTGGGGCGCTCGGTTTTTGCTCCCTTGCCAGGGCCTTGGCCAAGCAGCGGTTGGCCCAAGCCAAAGGGGTGATGGCCAAGAGCGTGCAGTGCTCCCTGCAGCAAGACGGGGCTGGGGGGCCCTGCGGTGCGTGAGGGGGCACCCCGAAAGCAGAGGCAGAGACTCGCAGTGCCACGTCGTGCTCGGAGCTGTGCTGCGCAGAGAGCACGGCACTCAGGGACAGAGGCAGCTCTGCACGTGTCCTGCTTTGGTTTTTAGGAACCGAGTCCTTCCCCCGGCGATGGTCGTGCCCGAAGTCGAGGAGAGACAGGGGATGGCGACGTGTGGGAAAAGCGGTGGCATAGACCCTGGCAAATGTCACGCTGAGCTATTTTAAGATTTTTATCTTTCTCCCCTCTGACAAAAATATGCTTTGGAGCAGAGCTTATCGTGTGCAGTTGAGCAGACAGGGGGGCCAGTGAGGGGGTATCCCCACGAGCCGGGGCAGGCGGCGCCGAGCAGAGAAGCTGGTGATGCAGCAGCAGTGGGTGCTGACGGTGCAGCCGTGAGCACGTGCCGTGGGAGATGGGCATGGACGGGCACGGGCCTGACCCTGCCAGCCTGTCTGGCAGCTCTCCAAGGGGACAGATAAAACCCAGGTATGATCCAAAATCCCATCCCAAGTCTGAACGAGGGGAGTGCCAGGCTTTGCTGGGATCCCAGCATCGCCCAGCCTATGGGGCGGCCAAGGACAGACCTTGGCTAGATCCCTCCCTACCTCCAGTTTCTAAACTTTGGATTGTCCCAATCAGGGTGATTTATCAGGTGAAAGGTGCTGCCTCCTGTAGCCACCTTTCCCCATGCTTAGTCCCAGGGAGCAGAGGGCATGGAGTGCAGAACGAGTGGAACAAGGTGCATACCCTCTGGTTGCCAGGCTGGCTCCTGGGGGAGGGCAAAGGGGTGCTGGGTTGGGGGTGACACTGCAGACAAACCGCCCCCCGGGAGCGCGGGCAACTCTGCAAACACTCAAACCAGCAGCACCACCCCCACTGCTGTGAGGCCAGGGTTCTTGTGAGTTATCACCCTCGCCCTCTCGGCTGCTGGAGTTGGAGATTAGGGAGCTGCTCCTTATCGGCCGTGGGCCCCGCCCCCGGCCCCGCACCCGCAGGGCTCCTCTTTCGGTCTTACTCACTGGAGAAATGAGTAAGCCTCTTGTAACCGTCACGCTGTGATGCTCTGGGGCGGCAGGCTCGGGCTGCACTCGGTTGGGGTGGGGATTTTTTTTTTTCAGCGTCTCAGCACAGAAACCTGTAGCGACCAGGACGCGTTGCAGACACCCGCGGGAGCCGGGGCTGTGCAGATGACGTGCGCTGGAGCTCAGAGCCGTGCACGTACGGAGCCCGCTGTGTCTGACGGGGATGGGAAGAGGAACCGCTGCGTGTGTGTGCAAGAGGGGAGAGGGAAACCCAGGGTCCTCACTGTGCCAACAATCCAGCAGTGCCTTACTTGCGCAGAGACCCCCCCCATACCTGCCCCCAAACCCACTGCCTGTGCACAAAGCTCTTGCTCCAGTCTCCGAGCCTGGCCCCAACTCCTGGGGCTGCACTTCCGTCTGTCCATCCATCCGTCCATCCATCCATCCTTCCATCCATCCAAGCACATCTCAGCCGCTACAGCCTCCACTGCACTGGGATGCTCTGCACAGCGACCATTTCTGGCAGTTTGGTCAACAGCTCCAAGAAAATGCTCATCCACTCTTCAGCTTCATGAGGCACATGACCCGGACAGTGCCAATGGTATAAATATTTGGATTCAATTTATTATTTTTTCTGCAGGCTTTGGCTTGGCTGGGTAGCTGCAGAGCGGCTCTGGGGCTGCTCCCATGCCCGTGAGGAGCGGGGCCAGGGCAGGCGGCTGGCAGTGCCCGGCCGGGGAAGCCTGGCAGCATTTACCCAACTCGATGGGCTTTTTTTCTTTTTTTTTTCCCCCCATTCAGGCCCGTGCAGAGCTGCTGGCCAGACTGGAGCTTTCATCCAGACTGCAAATGCCCAAAATATCTGTACTCTGGACTGAGCAGACTGAGGCTGAAGAAGTGCTCATGGTTGGCTGATTGAAGGGAGCATACGGGAATGCAGACAGCCGGACAGACCCGCAGGCCAAGTGCCTGAGCATGTAGGGCAGCAGTGGGCAAAAGGATGGGGAACACCCCAGGGGCTGCTCAGCCCAGGGCTCCCTCCAGCAGGAGCCATGGATGACCCCAGCCCAAGCATGTCCATCTCCCAGCCACGGCTCTCGCTCCGGCATGTGGTTTTTTTTACTATTTTTCCAGCCTACTGAAATGTGAGCACAGTCCAGGACGTGGCTTTGACAGGGACCAGCTCATCCCAGTGATGCCAGGGCACGGCTCTAGGGGTGGGTCCTGCCCAACCTTGCCCAGCCCCACAGCAAACCCTTCCCACCGGCTGAATCCACACCAGCGATGGCTGCATCTTCCTGGGACAGAGATGGCATTTCCAGCCCTAAATAAAGCAGCAACACGCTCCCAGATTTAGCCTACAGGCCAGGGCCTGGCTGGGCTGGAGCAGCAGGAAGCAGTGGGGCTGCTGCAGAGCCTCGGACAGCCCTTGGGGTGCTCCAGGGTGGGCTCACTGGGGAGCCTGGAACGGGAAAAAGCCGCAGCACGTGGTGGGCAGGTGCTGGGCTGGTGAGAGCAGTGGCCAGCACCGTTCAGGGACCTCCCGCCCTGAAATGTCTGAGCACCGGTAAATTGGTCTTACCTCCATTAAATTGGTTAAATTACATTACTGCTAGGTTATGCTCCTCAATTTAAACAAGCTTCTAACCTAAAATGCACCTGGCGTCTTCAGCAGTCAGGGTTTATGAGATAAAAGTTACAATAGCAGTTGAAATAAGGCACTTGTATGTTTTCTTTTATACACACAGAGATATTGATAGAAAATATGTGTTTGCTCATACACACGTCTTTAATCATATTTATGTATTATATAAATATAGGATAAATATTTTTATACATGTACAAATAATTAGAAACATGACCAAATCAGTTTACCTTACTAAAATGGCACGAAATAGAGTAGCGTGCACCGCTGAAAAAGGATCGGATGTGGGTTTTGGAGGGTTTTTCTTCCCCTGAGGGCTCATTCTACCATGTTTATGTCTAGAACCTGCTAATTATAAAGCCAGCTCACAGAAAACTAATGGCACGATTGATTTATTTCATTTCACTTTCATTTTGCGAAGCTCAAGCTTTGCTTAATGTGCTGGCATGTAAGCAGCTCACGTAAACGCCACCGGCTGATGCTCCTGGAGGAAGCAAACGGCTCTCGCTATCTGCTGGCGCACGCTGACCTCCCCATGTTTATCCAGAGGTAGAGATTAAACGGGAACCACTCAAGCATGCTGAGTCTGATTTTAAAAGATCTTTCTGAGTTTTCAACGTGTAGTAAGATGCTTGGTGCTGTTTTCAAACCACGACATGTTCCTGGCTCTTTACAGACAGGCGGGTAAGCCCTGTGCTCGTGGGCAGCACTGCCCTGAGCCCCTCTGCAGGCAAACACCCGTGCCGTGGCGGCACTGCCCATTCCCCGTCCTCAGCAGCTGAGGCTGGGCACAGCCTGAACCCACCGCCGTGTGTTCACCAGGGATGGGATGTGCCGTTATTGCCCAGTTTCACCCTAAAACACTGCAACGCTTTGAGAACAACCACCTCTGACTCCTCCTTCTCTGTTGTCTCCATTGACCTCTCCATCACCACCATCAGCCTCCCAATCGTGGGCACACAGCTGATAAAACTCAGCTTTTAATTGCCCTCCCACACAGCGTGGCCTTATCACCTGAGCTAGTATCCCTCTCGCTGTGCCTCGTCACACCTCTCCTTCCAGGTCGGTGCTGCTGGTGTCGGTGAAAGGAAAAAACCAACGTGCTTGGCTTTAGGTACAAATCCCTCCAGTAACAGGTTCCTGGTGTCTGAAACGGTGAGTCGATTCTGCCTGGGGGGCTGAGATTTACAAACCCTCTCCTTTTCTCTCCTGCAAGGTCCCACTTCTTTGATTATGTAGCTAAAACTATGCAAGAATTACTGTGTGTGTGGGAAAATACATAAATCCCATTGCTAAAGACATCAACATGGGCGGAGGGGGGGTGCCAGGACCCCTGGGGCTGGAGGAGCCCCCATCACCATGTACAGCGGGTGGTTATTCAGGTGTCTCTGGTACCCAAGGGAGATGTATTTACTTCTCCACCCCCTCTGGAAGCTCGGGAAGGTTTCCGCAGCCTGCCGGGAGAGCAGGCCGGCATGGCGGGCCCAGCGGTATCAGCAGCCGTGGGTCTATCGGGCTGAGCAGAAGCTTTTCCAGGAACTATCTAGTGAAACACATGACCGTGGCCCGGCCGAAGGGCGATACGTGACAGGCATTCACCCGGCTCCCGGCAAGTCAGTTGACTTTGTTATTCAAACTATTTTAGTGATGGTTTTTAATCCCAGGCTTAAGTTTTTCTTTTCTTTTTATTCCACCACCCCCCCTTCTTTTTTTCTCTCTGAACAAGGGAATCTACGCTGGCAGGATTGAGAGAGGCACAAAGCGGGGAAAAACAAGTTTCAGCCAGAAAAGGGGGGGGGGAGGAGGATGATGTTAGAATTCCCTCTACGTGAGGGGGTAAAAACATTCTGCTGTGAACTTTATTTTAAAGGGTAAGTGCCAGCAGCAGCGCAGTTACCGCGCAAATAAATCCTGCGCTCGGCCTCTCCCTCTCAGCCGTAAAGTTTTGGTGCTGGGGCTCAGGACTTGGGCTGGCTGTGCCCCCCCTGTCCCCCCCTGCCTCCCCACCCGGGGACAGCCACCAGCTGGGGGGGGCACTGTGAAGCCCCAGACCCCGATAGGGGCCCAGGGGTCTCCTCACGTGTCCTGGCCAGATAAGGTGGAGGGGGTGAGCGCTGCAGAGAGGTGGGCTTGGTGCTCCCTGCCCCTTATCACGAGCATGTTGGGGTGGCTGCTGGCAGCAGAGCCCTTGGCTGTGGCTCCATGACTGGGGACACCCCAGGGCGAGGTAGTGGCCTGGAAAGGGCGGGAATCTCACTCAATCCATCCCCGTGGTGGGCAGGTGGGGAGAGTCTGGCAGCAGACACAGAGCTCCGCAGGCAGCCTGGGCACGGGGCTATCCCTCGGCTCGCTGCTGCAGGCTGGGGAGGGAGGTGATGACCAGGACCCCGGCACTGGGATTTATGGTGGTGCTTCTCCATGGCAGCACAGGGACTGCTTGTGCCCACACACCCCAAAGCTCACCCTGGCAGTCCCGGTGCGCCGGTTTCCTATGAACAAGATTTGAATTTGCGATGCAAATGCCAGGCATGTGGGCACAGCTGCCGGGAGGTGGCCTGGACTGGGTCAGCCACCAGCGCGGCCACGCTGAGATGCTCGGGACAAGGTCCCATGTGCCTGTGGCTGCTCCCAGCCCGGGAACCTGTTTCACACAGGCAACGCTGCCCTGCCAAAGTCATCCAGCCCTCAACATTCCTCCGTGCATCCCGGCAGCTGCACCAAAGCTCGTACAAGGGCACCGTAACTCCCCAACCTGTGCCACCGCTGGGTTCCCCTCTGCCTGCAGCAGAGCTGAGCTGCCCGTGGCAAGCTCGCTTCATCCCAGGACAACGTAGTGCAGGTGGAAGCGGACACTCCATGCATGCATGCAAAAAAAGAAAAAGGAAAAAACCCATGCTTTTAAGCCATTGTGAGGTGATTTAAGCAGTTGTCCTGTGCTACCCTGACCAGTCAGGAGCCAGGCAGCCTCTCACCTGCATGCGTGCACCGCATTTAACTCTTGTCCCTCTAACGCAGCAACCGGTCACCCCGCTTTCCCAGTCTAGCCCCAGGCCAAGGAAGCACTTGGGCTCCTTCTCAGGGGGCTGTGGGCTTCCCTTGCCGCCTGCCATCGCAACCCCGCTTCCACCCGGGAAGCTGGCTGCGGATTTCTTACTCTCCTGCCCAGCCGCAATGTCACGGTTGGGTTTCTTGCAAACAGGAAGGCGGCAGGTTGAGCTGTTGTTTTGATGTGGTTGTTTCCCAAAATGAGCCTGGAGCAAATCTGAGCAGGCTCCAGGAATGGCATTGGGCAGCGGCGGGCTGGGAGATGGGCAGAGGCGTGCTGCTGGTCAGTGCCGCCAGCGCCCTCGCCTCCTGGCACTTTTGGCCACCTTTCAGGAACTTAAGGGTCAGCTAAATGGAAAATCATCACTCTTTTCACTTTAAAAGGCACCGGACACTTTTTTTTCATTGACAAATTAATCTTTGGAGGTCTCGGTCTTCCTATTGACCTGGGAGCCACCAGGACAAAAGCAGACATTCAGCAGTGCCAGAGCCAGGCGGGAGCACTGCCTGAGAACGGGCACTGCAACACGGCTCCCGGCACCATCACCAGCCTCCGAAATCCTCCCCTCCCTCCTCCTCCTCCTCCACAGAAAGACTCATGACAGGGAGAAAGAAGAATTGCTGAATAATCTCCGGCCCCGATAGTACTTCAAAGGCAGGTTTCCTGGGCCAGGCTGCGCTCCTCGCCAGTGCCGTGCTGGATGCGGCACTCAGCTCTTACTCCTTTGGCAGCCCCGCAGCCGTAGCCAGAAACTAATTACTTTAAAAGGAAATAAATGTCACCCGTGTGGTTCTAAGTAAAACCCTTGGCAGGACGAAGAGCCCCCCCCAGGATCTACATTCTCACGCAATATAAGCGAGGGAGGAAGGAGCTGTTTCCATTCATTGAGATGGGCTGTTTACTCTGAGGCCTACTGATGGTGTTAGACCTGACCGCTGTTTTTTTTGCAGGGCAGTTGATCAGATCCAGAGCAGAACCGCTTCTGCTTCCATCCTACAGAACCCTCTTCCCCCAGGATGGCTTTAGGCATGATCGACTTCGGAACACAACATACCCTGGTGCCAAAGATACAGATGGACCAGTTCTGCTGTGACCTTTAGAGAAACGAACTAGGTAACTGACACCTTCAAACAGAACTATTTTACTGACTTTTGAAAGCTGATATCCATAGTTTGTAATGGTCAAAACCTGAGAACCAAACTTCTAAAGCAAGCTGCTGAAGGGAAGGCCAGTGTGGCTGAGTAACACAAAGGAGGGTCAGGGGTCCGAGCACCCTGCCCATGCCCAGACAGATCCAAGATCCCTAAACAGGGCTTTGGCAGACCACTCGCTTTTGCATGGATTCAATTAGGAAAAAACCTTCTTCTAAGCAAGTAACAGAAGGAAAGTGATATCCTGAGGACTCTGGGGTAAGATCTGATCTCAGCTGCCCTGGTTTCCACTGGGGCTGCACTTCAGAACCTCTGCTCCACACAGGCTGGGTGTGAGCGAGCACATGGTGCTGGGCACGAGTGTTCGGGACCGCACACCCCAGGAGCTCAAAAACCCTAAGTGCCAAGAGCGACAGGTGACTTGGGACATGCAGAGCAAGCCATGGCCGATGGGACATGCTGAGAGGTACAGCTGTGCCCACGCAACGGCTGCGCGATGCAGCGCTGGGCCGGGATGCGAGCTGGGGCTCTTGCCAGGCTCCGCTGCAGCGCGGGACGTGCCAACCCACCATGGGCAAAGGCCCAGCGTAGCCAGATCAGGTCAGTTTGAAGGTGCTCCCTGAAGGACTCCAGCCAAGCAAACACGGTACCGTACAGCATCGAGTAATTTTAAAAGTTAAAATAGTTTATTGCTGTTCTTTGTAGAAATGCACTTAACTTACATCGTCTGTTCTCTTCCTTTATTTGGCTGTTGGATTATAGGCATAAAAAGGTTATGTTTACCCATTTGTTCAGTGACATAACACCTTCTCTTTTGCTCCACTCATGATATTCTCCTAAGCTTCGCTGGCCAACAGCCCCAAATCTCTTTTACATAAATACTGTAAATGTCTCCGTAGGTTGCAGCATTGTAACAAAAGATCTACCAAAGTAGACAAAATGTTCGGTATTCTTGGTTGGTTTTTTTGCATTTAAAAATATACCTAAATTTGAGATAATCTTAACAGAGTAACAATTACAATAAGAAAATAGTACAGTGCGTTGACTAAAGGAATATTCCGCTCTCCTTCAAGCCAATATTCCCTTTTGCATGTTGAAGTGATTCAGCAATTACTTAAGAACTTTTACCTACATACAATAATTTAGTAAAATGAGAATTAAACAAGGCAGATACTACTATTCTTCTGTCTGCAATTCACAGCTCATGCGAATAAAATCGCAATAAATATTAAAAAATAGTTTTTCTTTTTTTTTCTTTTTTTCTGTAAGGCATCTCTGAGTATTACAAAGTTTTTGTACAACCAAAAAAATAAGATTGCTTTTTTCCATGTTCTCCGAGTACCTCTGTACCTCAACAGTAATTAAGAGGACTGCAGGTTTGATGAGGAGGGGAGGGCTGACGGGGCAGGGCCGGGAAGAAGACCACAGGTGATGGAAGCAGACCGCGATGCGTGCAAGAATCTGTAGTTTTCCCGTGGAACATTTCAGTTGCTTTCAGAACATCTTCAAGACGGTATCTGTCCAGATTGAAAAAAAATAAAACAACTTACCAGAAGTCCATTTTCATGAGCACAGTCAGACTCCAAAGGTTTGGGTTCGCCCTTAACACTATAAATAGCTTAGGTATTGATATGCACCTATGTAAAGGGGATAAATGGGTGGGGTGATTTGTTTGTTTTGTTTCTTTTCTGGGGTTTTTCTTTGTTGTTTCTGTAGTCCTAGTCGTATCATTCCATTGTAAAAGATTGTCCCGGGTGGCAAAGGCGCGGGCAGGGCCCTTACTGCATGCGGTCAGGCTGCAGCTGCTGGGGCTGGTACTGCACAAAGGCGGTGGCGGGGGCAGCAGGGGTGCTGGCGGTGATGGGGGGCTGGACTGCGCCCGTGTAGCCGTATCCCACGAAGCCGGCAGCGGGGGGGGCAGCGTAGGGGGACTGATCCTAGGCAGGTTTTTTGTGGTGTACTGGGAATAGGCTTGGCTGGCGGTGGTGTAGTCGATGTAGGGAGACGTGATGGACTGCACAGGGGTCGGGATCACCACGCTGGGCTGGATGATAGCTTGGGGGTAAACATAGTGAGGCGTGAGTCTGCGGAGGCAAAGGGAGAGAGTCAGCAAGGGGCTGGGCTCCCGCCAGCCTGTGTGTCCCCCCTCCTTGCCCCCCAAATTCACATGCGCCAGCCACAGGACCGGTGCTGCCCAGCAGTGCTGCCTCTGAGTCGGAGGTGCTGCTCAGGTGGACGGAATGAAAAGCAAAACACTCCTAGACACCGAGGGTGGAGGTACTGCGAGATGAACCAAGAACAGACACACACCCTGGTCTCCATGTCTTGTATCTTCCACTACGCAGGCTGCTGGTCCCCAGAACAACCTCCCTGAGCGGCCATGACACAGC
>NW_010270243.1:0-13224 GCF_000690775.1 Eurypyga helias | reverse complement strand
CCCACGTGCCAGTACCTGCCAGCCCCACCACTGCCCATATCCTCCAGCCCACGCTTCCCCCTGCACTGCCAGAACCCTAGGGGGCTCCTGAGGACCCACAGACCCCACCGGGCACCTCCTGGCACCGGGGACACCGGGTCACTCCTCCACACATCCCACCAGGGATGACCACCCCGAGGGTCTCCCAGCTTGGCCAGCTATTATCAGTTACTACACATTTAAGCCGGTGTTTCCATAACACTGGATGTTTAGGGCAATGCTACAGGGTGTTTATTGTAAAACAAGAGATACTAATTCCGCTTTCTTCCCTTCAGTAACCCTCCTCAGTAGCGACCCTGCCAGCAGCCCCTAGCCCAGCAGCGATGCTCGTGTGCCCGTGAGGCTTTACGTGCAGGCTCTGCGGCCAGCGGGCCGCCGGCATCTCCTCTGCCCTTTCATGCAGGTCCTCAAGTGTTGCTTTCCACCAGCTGGTTTGTCCCTGCCCCGAGGTAGCCGTGCTGCCGCGAGGAATTTAACAAAGCCACAGTCAATTAAAGTCCATAGACTGTGAGATCCTGGAGATGATTAATGCAGGATTGCCCACTAATTTGCTAGAAACTGCTAATGAGGAGGAAAGGAATAAAAAAAAAAAAGCAGCAAAATGAAAGGGCTATATTTTTCAAATGGCTCACAACAAGGCATGCCTCAGACAAGCAAAAACTGTGCAAACCTGAAGATTTAGGTCCATCCACACAAATTGCCACGGGCCAGACCAACGCGGTACTTGCCCACGCAACCGCAGAGCGCAGACAGTGCCTGCCTGCACGGCCCTCGGCAGCAGACAGCTCTGCTGTGCACGGGCTTGACAGACTTGGGGCTTGTTTAAGAAACGGGTGTGCCGACTGTCACCTGCAAACAGCACATGAGCCCCAGAAGATCAGAGCCACGTGCCCCAAAAAGCGCACACCGGCTGCTTGTTGAACCCATCCAGCAACGGCACGAACCCAAAGCCATCCATCCTCCAGAGAGCTCGTTCCACCCTGCCCCCAGACCCAACTCACTTGGGCAAACAAACAAACAAACGGAAAAACCCCAACAAGGTGAAACTTTGCAAAGAGCTTACGCAGACTCAAATATTTTGGGGATTTTTGTGTGGATGTGTGTGACAGCACATTTTCAAACACGACCACTTTTTAAAGCCTCCCACAGGCTTTTCACAAGACACAGGCTTGTACGTGCCTAATCTGCTCTCTAAAGCTGAGCTCAGCTGCTCAGGGAGAGGATATCTTCCCACCCATCCATCTGATCTCCAGGGTCAGGAACCCCAGCAGAGTCACCTCTGGAGTCATCCTTCGGAGAGGAGGATGGATGGTGGAGAGCAGCACCTCGACCTTCGGTTGATTAAGTGCAAGACCAGAGGCCAGAGCAGTCCTGGCGTACCGCAACCAGAGGGACCTCACAGCCCTTCGGTCTGTAAACGCACCATACCCAACATCACCCTGTGACTAACAGGAATGACGTGAGGCAGCAGAAATTCACTGAATCACTTCTGGTTTAGCTCTGATCTAAACTGAGGCCAGCACAGCTGAATCTAAACTAGAGCTTACACCCCAGTTCAGACCAAGAGCTCTTGACGTTGCACATGCGCAGCAGCCACCACCTCTTCCGAGGAGCTGGGCCCAGTCCCAACCCAGAGGTTCCTCACGCTTGGTCACGGGGGAGTTTGTTTCATTTTACATAGCACAGAGCTGCCATACTGCTCGCTTGGCCCTCCAAGTCTGGGAAAGGCCCTGCGAAGGTACCCCAGGCATTGGCCCATGCAACCATTGTGGGAGAGGTGAGCGGACCCCGCGCACCCGTCTCGCTCCACCCCTCACAGATCAGCAGCTTGGATGACGGCCTGCATCCCACACAGGCGACGGATGCCCTGGCTGGCTGTTGCTTCTCCCTGCTACCCGCTACTGGCCTTCCTGCGACTCCAAGGCTTGGTAAAGTTGAAAGCATCCCACCAACACAACAAAAACCCAACTGCACCATTCTTACGCTCAGGACTCACTAAGAAACACCCACCAGCAGGAGCAGAGGAGGGACCCTCACTTTTCCTGCACGCAGACATTCAGCCCACACGTGCAAAATGACCAGGAGGGTCCAAGAGCCTCTGAGCAATCCAGCCCGAGCATCACCCTGTCTGAGCAATCCAGCCCGAGCATCACCCTGTCTGAGCAGCTCCACAGTCACCCCGAGGTCCCCTGTCACCACCCAACTGCTCTTTGGAGCTGGCACATGCCATGGAGAGCACGTGGCCACGTGCGGGGCCATCGGAGTGAGCACGAGCTCAAGACTCATCCCCAAGGAACTCCACATGTCGGCTCTGCTTTCGCGTACACAGCTCCTCCATCGCAGCGCCCACAGTGTGCTCCAGAGACAGCAAATCCACAATATCCTGTGCTACTCTCTCGCTCAGCAAGGAAAAATTCCAGCTCTTCAATGCTACTTTGAATAAAAAGCACCATTAGCCAAGGAGAAAATAAGTATTCCTGTACTCCATTCCCAGAAACACATCCCAGCCCAATACCCGCGCAAATGCACATCACACCCCGCAGTTAACTGCACTAGAAAAACCACACTCAGCAACTCCAGAATCTGCTTCTATGTAAAAGGGAAGGTTCTTTTGGTCTGTGGGGTTTTAATAATTTAGCTAGAAGCTTCCATCATGATAACGCAGTTTGGACTTCTGAATTAGGTGGGCAGATGGCAACTCATCGATCCACACAAAACACACAACCCAAGGTCACTGTGATGACTTGCAGCTACAAACCAAACCAGTGCAGTACGATGAAGTTCTCTACTGGCTTTGTTTAGCATCTACAGAAGGTCTTAAAATATTCCCCTCCCCTTTCATTATTTCTCAAGAAGATCCTTCAGGGGAAAAAAAAGCTCCCAGAGTTCTTTTTCTAAAAATCATCAAACTCTAATCTGAATTTCTACAGAATGAGTCACATCTCTGTTTTAAGATGCCTTTCCCTTCCTCCCTGCAGTTTTCCTCCCTCCCCCATGATGGTCCCTGCCAGCCAGAAGAGAACTTCATCTACAACACACACACCGTGATTATTAAACGTCAGCCAAGTGATCAGCCACCGGCACCACACACCAAAGCCATCCCATGAACGAGATGCTTACAGCATCACAGTCCATCGCGGGCAAAGGCCACAAAATGCAACAAGCATGGTCAAACCTATCCTAGAGCCGGCAGTGGCCACAGCAGGGACTCGGGAGGGCCATCGGGGTGCAGGGGGCAGCCGGGACTGCCACGCTAGCCCGCATTCCTAACTGCGTGGC
Organism: Eurypyga helias; assembly: GCF_000690775.1. Classification (NCBI taxonomy): domain Eukaryota; kingdom Metazoa; phylum Chordata; class Aves; order Eurypygiformes; family Eurypygidae; genus Eurypyga; species Eurypyga helias. The sequence continues at coordinate 9,906 of NW_010270243.1, read as the reverse complement.
ACAATGCCGTGCTGCCCCAGCAGCCAAAACTGAAAGACACAGAACAAAAGAGATGGTTACAGAGCCGCTGGCAGAGGAGACACAGACTCGGCTTCTGCTTTTGCTGTGCAAAATGCAAAGGACCGACCAACAGCAGTTTGGTGCAGTCCTGGGCAGAGGGGTTGGAACACATCATAGAATCACAGAATGGTTTGGGTTGGAAGGGACCTTAAAGCCCATCTAGTTCCAATCCCCCTGCCACGGGCAGGGACACCTTCCACTAGACCAGGTTGCTCCAAGCCACATCCAGCCTGGCCTTGGACACTTCCAGGGATGGGGCATCCACAGCTTCTCTGGGCAACCTGTTCCAGTGCCTCCCCACCCTCTGCAGGAAGAACTTCTGCCTGATATCTAATCTAAACCTCCCCACTTTCAATTTAAACCTGTTCCCCCTTGTCCTGTCACTACAGGCCCTTGTAAAAAGTCCCCCCCAGCTTCCTGGGAGCCTCAGGTGAGGCTGGCGGCGATGCCCATGGTCCCGGGAGGTGCTGCCAGCTGAAAGACGGGACTTCATAAAACGTGCCGTCACCCGGCTCTCCCCCCGGCAGCGGCTGGGCTGCCGGAGTGAGCTGCAGGGCAGGGGTGGCTGGCAGGGACCCGTCAGAAGGCCGTGTGTCCCACACCCCTTCCCAAACGGCAAGGATGAGGAATGGGGCTAAGGAGGCCCTCTCCCTCATCAGAAGCTCTATCTGGCAGAGCTCATCTCAGAGACACTGCATGTGTTTCATTATTTTAAGTCAGGTTTACACCTAAAATGTGTTTTAGCTGCACCTTCTCAGCATTCCCCTACCCTGCAGGCCTTCCAGCCCACGAGCTGGGAGCAGCTCCTGCAAGCTGCCCGGGTCTGGGAGAGCACTGCAGCCAGAGCTCCCGACCTCCTCCAGCTCTGCCAGTCGTACCGGGAGCTGGCTGTGCTGCTTCTGGAGAGGTGGGAGACAACGGCAACCTGCCATCCAGAGGGACACAACATCACACCAACACTTGGGAAACAGGGAGGGGCACAGGCCTCTCGGCAGCCTCACAGAGATCAGCACACAAACGCCACCGTCACGACCAGCCTTTTATTCCTTGAAGAATAAAAGAAACAGAGCCCTTTGTGTCTGCCAGTGCAGGCACAAATTCTGGCATTTGACCCCAGGAATTTGGCCTCCATTTCCACTGGAGTTGACCCCTTAGCTGCTACAAAGGCACCCACACTGCCACAGCATTCAACGGCAGGCGGTGCCGGCACTCGGTAGGTGGAACGAGCCAAGCATAGTCACTGCCGTCCATGACAGCCGCATGACAACTACCTCTGGCGATGGATCACCTCCAACCACAGCCTGGATGACAGATCTGAAGATGTATCCTGAAGCGGGTGCACAAGCGTAGGAGCCCCAGGCACAAGCCGCTCTGGGAAGCGCACCCCAGCTATGCCAAGAACGGGAGCAGCCTGGGAGCTCTGCACTCGCGTCGGCAGTGCCACAACACCGCCTCGGCAATGCGCAGACACGTCCGGATAGAACTCAGGCCCCAAGAACATCGCTCCTGAAGGACGCTCCCAAGCCAGCAAGCACTCACCTCATGCAGCCGCTGTAGCAAACCCTCAAGGAGCACTGGCAGGCTTGGCAACACTATCACACAGGCCCTAGCCACAATGACGGGCTGTAGAAATGTGAGAAATTCATGTTCTGTTCTCAAATTCAGATGCGATCAAGAGGGGCTACAGGCTGGAGCGTGGCCAGGGCAGTCCCTGGCTGCCAACAAGGAGTCTTGCTTGCTCCGGGAGGAGGTCATGGAGCATCCACCTGCAATTCGGTGCAGATCCAGACAGTTGTTGTGCCCCAACCACTCCACCATCCATTAGCAGGCTGGGCTCCAACCACTGACATGACAAACTTCTGAATCCTGAAATGCCCCTACTAAAGCTGATTTAAACATGCACTGAAATGTCAACGGCTTCTGCCTCCTCAGTTGGCTCAAAGTAAGACAAGGATGAACTCTGCAGCTCCACGGTACAATACTGATCCTCACCGACCAGCGCAAGACACAAACCAGCAAACCAACCAACCCAATTTCTACTCATTTGCCTGTCCATCTCCTACACATCCTCCTCTGGCCCTCTGGGAAGATGTACGCAGCAGCCTGTGCAAACAGGTACACAGCGGGGTTTCCTGCTTCCCTCTTGGGAACGCAGGGGGACAATCACTGAGGACAACCTACCATAGCAGACTGTCCCAGGCTGGAATCAGTACGAGAGAAAACGTGATTGCCTTACAAGATTCAGTAATAACCCCTGCTAGTTGCTGAGCCTACCAAAACTGTCACTTGAGAAATACAAACGCGAACTTAGAGTACCAGAGCAATCCACGATTTCAGTTTGTTTTCATTTTGGCAGGAGAGAGAAAATGTAAGGAACAAAAGGCACCGCAGTAGCTGAGAACCTATCACAGACCATCGATGTCCTCATTTTCCAAGGTTGGCACACCTTGACTCCACGACGCAACAAAACTAATGGCCCATAGCGGAGGAAGGTGGATCCCACAAAAAAACAGTAGAAAGAAACACCATCTAGACCTTTCCCCATAGCTGGTGCAGCGGTGTAGGGGGGAAAAAAAAAAATCCAAGATAAATTAAAAAAAAAAGAGGTTGCAGACCAAAGATGAGAGTACATCTTCTCACAAAGATCTAATCCTTTTTCTCAGTTTAACCAACAGCCCAAGATCAACGTGCTGAGCTCTAGCCAGGCTCCACAATTTACAGCTTTATCCTCTGCATCTTGCTTCCCCCACACCCAAAGGAACAAGAAAAAATAATAATCCCAAACAAAGGCCTGTTGGGCCTGACCAAAAATAAGTTTTGGAGAAGCAGGCTGAAAAACACTCAGGTAGCAGGAGATTAACATCTGCCTGAAACAAGCGCCATCTGGCACCAAGGAAAAAGCCACATGGAAGTTTATCTGCAAGTAGTCAGCTACCCAGAGAAGGAAAAAACCCTCCCCTTTCGAGTTTCCAGCACAACCAAACCAGAAATGAACTGACAGAAGAAACAGAAAAAGCTTCACGCCAGTGCACTACAGGAGCCCAAGTCCTTCTGCATCAGGCTGAGAATCCCAGGAGGACGCTAGATTCATCCTGTCCACACAGGAGGAAAACCAGAGGCTCTGCCACATTAACCCAGGAACCCCAGAAATCTGGTCTTTAACTAAGCTTTCCAGTTTCCATCTGCAATTTGGAGAAAAGCAAAAGCTGCAAAAACACCTCTAAAGTCTTCTCAAGTACCTCACAAGTTTTGGCATAATATATATTAAATTGACTACTTTCAACTCGTTCCATCTTTTGACAGACTATTTCTTTACACATGATCCATTCCACTGACTTTTAATTAAAACCATCCACAGTTTTGATTTATCATGAACTTTTTCTTGCAGAGATGAAGTAGAATCATAGAATGGTTTGGGTGGGAAGGGCCCTTAAAGATCATCTAGTTCCACCCCCCCTGCCATGGGCAGGGACACCTTCCACTAGACCAGCTTGCTCCAAGCCTCATCCAGCCTGGCCTTGGACACTTCCAGGGATGGGGCATCCACAGCTTCTCTGGGCATTTTGAAGGAGAATGTTTTAGCTATGGAAGAACCAATGAAGTACCTATTTTCAAAAAAAAGAGAAAACCTGCACTGACAAAACAAGTAATTTCTAAGCCAAGAACACAATTCCATTTTAAGAGTTTCAGCAATCTCTGCTGCCAGTTGTGATTTCATTGATAAATTGCACCTAAAGCTTCTCTCCCCACACCTTCCCGCAAGCCGGGATCACAGCAGAAGCCGCAAGCTGAGCACGGCTCTCCCAGCCTCCGTTGCTGGGGCCGGAGCAGAGCCGGCAGCAGCTCAGCTATGAGACAGGAGAGCAGAAATGCCCAAAGCCGGGGACAGGGAAACTGCAGGCGACAGTATGATCCTGTTTACAGGATTTAGAGACCAAGAAACAGGAGACTCAGCTTTAACTCTGAGGTCCACGACTGTTCCATCTTTTGTGATCACAGAGTATATTTAGCTCTGGTATGTAGCTTGCTCCCATCTGTGGGGAACAAGCCCTTCATGGAAGTCATATTTAGAATCGACCCAGTGTCCTTGCTACCAAATTATCAGTACAACTGTCTCGTTCCCTCACTGGTGTCCTCAGCTCGGAGGAAGGCTGGTCAGAGCGGCATTTATCACTCCAATTACTGGGCATGTGTTTAATCCTACAGAGCTAGGGACTGGTATGCCAACAGCTGCGCGAAGGAAAGATGAGGTCAAGTACAATCCGGACTGCTCGGACAGTCCAGACGTGTGCATGCACCTGCCACACTGGGACTAAGTGGCACCAGCCACACTGGAGTAGGAGAATTTTGCATCTGCCGCTCCCCAGCTCCTGCAACAAGGGGAAAGGACTTTGGTCTCTGCTGCTCTCGTGCTGGCGAGGATGCAGAGCAAATCCACCGAAGGCCATGGAATCACGCTGAGAAATCGGCACAACTCGAGTTGGGCTATAAGGACAAAGCTAGAGCCAGCTCAGCTCCATCACACGCAGGCCTGCGCCCTGACTGCCCTGGAATGGCTCACGGCATCCTTCACCCACAGCCTGTCCCTGCAGAAGGTCCAGTACTGCCTTGAGCTTGGTACAACATTGACGTAGCCAAGTGTGAGGTCACTACATCAGACCGTGCTCCCCTTCTTTACTTTTCTACAGGCCTATACTGGATGCAAAACACGAGCACATTTGAGCCCAAAGGCAAAACGGATTGTGTACCAAGCCCTTGGGTTGGATACCAGCATTTGGCACCTTGAGGTAGATGTTCAATGAAATTCACAGAGCCATCTGATCTGCTTATAAATACATGTCTGCTCTTGAAAAAGAGAAAAGGAAAAAAAAAAAAAGGACCTCTTTCTGACTGGCAAGCATTTGGTCTGAATAGCAGTAATCATGCCCAAGATCTAGCAGCTGAAGCCATTTGGAAAATGGATTTGAATGTTTCTTAGGAAATCCCCCCCCAAAAGATGCTTTCATGTTACTGGCACAGGATAAACAACAGGTGCCTGGTGCCATCCCCACGGGAACAGCCTGGGGTCCCGCAGCGGGCCAGCTTTGGGCAAGTGGTGCAGTAGGAAGTCAGAGCCCGGGGGGAGGTGGGGGGCCCAGCTGAGAGAGGCCAAGCAGGGCAAGGCCTGCGTGTGCCATTTTATAACCATAACCACAGAAAAGATGAAAGTTTGTTTCCTTTTATTTTTAACCCGATAGAGAAGTTTTAAGGATAAACAGCTGCAAGGGAGGGTAGGCTGACACAAAGAGGGACTTTCTTCACTTCCTAACTGCAGCAGCATCAATGCGTGAAATTTCAGACTCAGAGATTTAACGCTTTCCGATGCTACCCGAGACCAAATGCAGCTCAGAGTCAGGGGGTCACCAAAATTAGCAACTACACAAGGATGGGCTGCAGGGTCTCCGGAGCAGCAACATCCAGCATGCAGATATGGAAAGAGCTGGATGCTGCTGGAGACAGCTATACACTCCCAAGAGCTCAGTCATTAGTCACTGGTAGATCTCCCACACAGATAGCTCCTTCGCTGAGGCACAGCCACAGGAATGCATCTGCTATCCGCTGCTCGCGTCCAGAGCGGCAAGCAGCAGGGAATCCCTGTGCCCTGCACAGACTCAAACCTGCCTCGAGCACCAGAGTCCCTGCGGAGAGGACCTAGAGGGGGGCATCGAGCAGCTCTGCCATGTCACCATGTACTCCGGGCCAAGCACTCTACATGGTTGCTCCTAGCAGCTTCCACAAAGTTTCATGTGTTTCTCAAAATTTCTTAGAAGGGGCACTGCTGCAAGAAGAGTCAGCTCCATTTGGGAAGAGGGGGTCTTGTCCTTCCCTGGTGCCGTAAGCGCAGCTCTGTGCTGGCCGGTAGCTGCAGGGACACACTGCGGCACTGCCATCTGCCTCCAAGCAAAGCGCAGTCTGTGAACTCAAGGATAAGCCCCCGAGGCCTAAGGCTGCTTCCCTAAACGCAGAAGACGGATCTGGGTCTCCTCACACGGACGCATCCTTTGCCTTGCATTACTGTTAAGATCTCCGGTTACGGCAACCCAGAGACCACTTTTCAAAGCAGGATTTACTACCGACTCCATGCTGTCTGCTGTGCCCCTGCCAGGACAAGAGGAGGGAGGAGACATGCTCCTCACGGTTTCTCTTTCTGTTCCGCATAACCCCCAGCAATATTTACAGCTACATTTGGGTGCCTGGGGCTGGGGGGGACAGCCTTCAGTTTATAAATATGCCTTCTGATGTTTGGGTAATTTTCATAGTTTCCACCCGCTTCAGGTTTCACCAAAACCTGCACTCTGTGGCTTGACAGCTGGAACATGACTGGCTGGCTTTCTCAATTACTTAACTGACTAGCAGTTAATAGGTTGTTCATTCATTGCTTCCTTGCCGAGTCCAGCTTGCACACCTAATACCCTGTTTGCCATAACAATCGTCTTTTGGAAACCACATCCCAACCCCTGGGCACAAACACTCCGCAGAGGCGGGAACCGGGCAGCGTCTTACACTGTGGGCAAAGCAGGCAAGACACTGAGCTTCATTTGGGGAAGGTCAGGATCTGCTCCACACGGTGCGGAGCAAATGGACAACAGCAATTTGATGAAGCTTCCAAAGACAGACAGACCCTGATAAACTCTCATCTATCCTCAAATCCCACAGAGAGCCAAGGAAATTGCGGGTTCAAGGGAATGCAAGAGTGGAGCCCAGCAGGCTTTTAATTTTGTTGGTCTACGGGTGAGACAAAGAGGGAACTGGCAGCCGAGTGCTGTTGCTTGACTGAGCACCTGATGCTTTGCTCAGAAGCCAGAGCAGCCCCAGTCACCGTGCTCAGGTAAATGCTTCCCTTTCCGCCAAACCCACATTTTCAGTGACTCTACTGCAACAATCACCAAATGAAACAAAATGCTTGTTTACTGATGCTTGCAAATAATGATATATAATCCCCTTCCTTCAAGCCTCCAGTCTCCTGGATCCTGTCTCTTGGCAACTGATAAATAATTTATCGTGCTGTCTGCTGTAAGTGCTAGCTGCAGCTCTGCTGTTAAATGATGAATCCAATGCCTAGGAACTGGAACAGTAACTGTCTGGATCACAAGGAACACGTAGTCAGTTGATCCCACACTCCTCTGTATGTGACACCAGAAGCAAACTGCTCAGATAGGAAAAACCTACGTTTCCCAGAGCTGCAGCTCCTGGGTAGGAACGGCACCCGCAGGAACAGCGGATTACCTGCGAGAGGAACAGGCGTGCGCTAGCACTCGCCAACACGAGGAGTTTAACGTGCTTCACCACTTTGCACTTCTCTGCTAGCACGTGTGGAAAAGCTCAGAACAGGCTGGTTTCATCATCAACTTCTCTTGTGCAGTCCTGCGCGACCTGGAAAGGCTCCAGTGTTCACATCTCGAAGGTGCTGCCGCTGCCTGCTCTGGGAGCTAAAGCCAGTAACTCCCGGAGAGGGAGAGAGATTAAAAAGCAGCATCTTGTCTATGCAGACTACGGTGGCTCTCGCACCAAAAAAAAAAAAAAAAAAAAATCATCTCTTCGTTTCATGACAGATGTTGTTCGAGTCTTTCCAACGGAGCCGTAACCACTTACGACGACCAGCATGTTTGAACCGTACACAACACACGTACGTTGGGTGTGCACTATTGTGGCAACACAGCCTCTTACATCCATAAACTCACTGGAATGAGATTACCCAGGCAGTTGGCAACTGCATCCAGGAGGGCAGAGGAGGGAAAGTTTCGGTATTGTTGTTAGCAAATTTTTTTTTTTAAAAAAAAAAAAATCAAAACAAAACAAGAAAACCCCACCGAAACAACACCTCCAAAAAATCATGAGCGGAGAGGAGTAAAGGGATGAAGTATTTCTGCTGACAAAAGCCAAAATCCCATCTATTCATATAGTCACACAAAAACCACAACAGAGCAGTGCTCAAAAGCTTTTTTAAAAAAAATGCACCTACTTTCTTAATGCTCTTAGAAAATAATAATAAAAAACCCTATCAATATTCACTTTCTGAAGTGGTGTAAAAAAAAGAACTGCATCAATCATTAAACAGTTAAATGAAGGCAGTATGACAGTCACTATTGTTCTCGTGAAGCACACTTGTCTTTTGCCGAGCAGCTGCCAGATCCTATTAGATGTATAAAAAGAGGACTTTTCTAACCGAGTAGGGATGGTATAAGCTATTGAAAATAGCAGACAAAAGCCCACTTTTGCAGACTATTCAAGCCTTGTATAACATCTGTCCAAAATCAATTTTTGACCTAATGTTACTTTCATTAAGTAACAGACTTTGTTTCCAATGCAATTTGTTTTCTAGGATAAAACTGTATCCTAAGCATTATTACGTGGGAAACTGCACAGAAGAAGCAGAAGATCTTATTTGAGAAACATGAGAACAGAATTTGCTTAATTGTTTTGACACCTTAAGTACTATAATAGAGAAACTATTTTCCATTTATTTAAATTCTTGTGAATTTTTGAAGTTGGCAAAGCAAGAAGCAACGCACTGGGTTTATTATGACTAAGATTTACTGAGGATAAAGGAGGATCTTTGGGAATTACATTAAAGCTGACAAATGCACAAAACTTCTGAAATCTTCACCAGAAATTAAGTACTCCAAACGTTAACAACAGCTGTTGAAACTGCCCACTATTGACAGCTAAGGCTTTTTTCATACATTTTAAATAAGGAGGAAGTTGATTCATGAATTTGATTTCAAACGGACCGTTACGAAACATTCCCACTTACCCAAAGGGTCTCTGAATGAAGGCTGGATGTAGCTGCTGCACACCTATGGTAAAACCTAAAAAATCATTTGGAAAAAAAGAAATATCAATAGAGTGGCATCCATTGTACTACTCAACTTATACTATACATGCAGAATTACACCTCTGACCACACGCACGTGCATTTTATCTGCTATGCATGTGCGCAAACCGAGAGCCCCATTTAGAAGCAAGTGACTTTTAATATGCTACGCGATGTGCGGGAGGACCAGATAGGAATTCAAATCTAAGAACAGCATGAAAGTGCTGTTACTGTACAGACAACGGGATGTAACGCCTTGTTTTACACATGTGGTACTCTGGCCATTAAACCAAAGCGCAGAAGGATGAAATGGATTTTACTGTTCATGTAACGATGAGGATAACAGGAAAACAAGATCAGCCATAGCAGAAGATTGCTTTAACTCAGTTCTACGAACTTAAGCACACGTAACACTAGTGTGAGAGGTACGAGTAAGAAGATACGGATGAGAGGACCACGCAGTGTCCTCAACCAACAATCAGAACTCCGAGGGACAAGCAGATCAGACGAATCCAGCCCGAGTAACTTATTTCCTCATCTTACAAGTTATTCTAATAGGGAGAGACGGGATTTCCTGGATGCCTCACCAGTTTGAATACTCCTGGGTTTTGCTCCCAAATACGCCAGGTTCACGTTTGCTTTCCGGCCATCAATGATGGGGTTCGGGTCTTTGCACGCTCTTTCAGCAGCAGCTCTGTCTGCCATGGTCACCTGGAACCAAGCACAGCCTTGTTGGTGGCAGCAGCACCGTGTGAGCACTCCGGCAACGGGCGCTGAGCCGAGTTTATTTCTCGCTCTGCTCTGAAGCAGCCTCGCTCCGTGCCGCCTCACCCGCGCGGATGGGCTCCGGGACCTGAGCGAAAAGAGAGCTCCCCCCACGCTGGGCTCCCGCCAGTTCTTTTTCCGTGGCTTTCCCACCTCCCCCCTCGTGCTTTTTTAAGCAGCTGGCGGCGCCAACCCCCGAACTCCCCGAGGCAGAGGGAGCTGGGGGG
>NW_010270242.1:0-25351 GCF_000690775.1 Eurypyga helias | reverse complement strand
CCCCCCCCTCCCTTCACACTGGTGCTGAGTTGCACAGGCTTTTCTGCAGTGGTTGCCATTGTACAAAGTGCTGAGAAATGAGCTGTTGGAATTTCATCTTCACAAAGAGGAAGAAATGACCAAAAAAAAAAAAGAGGAGGAAAAGAAAAACTTCCTGTGGAAAAAGAAGAAAGAATGATTAACAGGAGTTAGGAGTTATTAGTGTTACTTGACAAATTCAGCAGTTTCCAATGCAATGTAAGTAACTATAAGGTATGTTTGGATAACTTATTTTTCTAGGTACTTCTTATTTTGTAGAGGTGTTGGTTTGTACCCATCTAAATCAAAATTAGCTTGATATGATTATGAAGCCATATAGTTGCATTACTATACAGTGTTGTCATAGAGAATAAGATTTATCATGCAGAGAAAAGAAAACCCATGGCCATTAACAAACTCCTGTAAAATAGCTTGACTGGAAACCGTGACATTCAGTATTATTTCCACCCCCAAAAAAGAAAAAAGCACCACAATATGCTTTTAGAAAAAAATTTCTTAATATGGAGTTTTGGCTTACAAAGGTGGCTTGTCTCCCTCAGAGGCTGTCTCTATGGGGCTGATGTGAATCAACATTGTCTGAGAACTGGAGCATCCATTTGCAACAGCATCATCCTTAAGATAAAGGCTCTGCTGTACAGTTCATGGCTCTGTCCCTTGAAATTTGACCATCAGCAGCATAGTGGTCATGGCCTTCTAACTATACTGATGAGTGACAATACCATAGAAAAATCTTTGAACTAAGCCAGCTGTTCTTAGTAAGCAAAGGTTGCTTCTGTTTTTCTGTGACTTTAGCATAACTTTCACTTGTACAGTTTTGGAGTAAGGATTCACTGTGAGATCATTTAATGACCAAAACATCCAGATTTTTCCTCACCTTTTCTTACACAGTAGGCTCTCTGTGTAATGACTTTGGCAAAGTTGTCTGCTTTCTTCAGATGTCTTTTTTAATAATGAAGCCAAAGTCTCGTGAACCACAACTAGTGGTGTTGTACAGTTCATCATGCTTACTTTTTAGGGCAGGAGTTAGAACACTAGTCAATGGAGAAAATGTAATTTCTGTGGCCAGAAAATGCAATTTTTGTTCTGTAGCAAATTCAGAATTTGTGCTTTATATGTAAGGCTTTCACACACCTTAAACATTTAGTGACTGATCCTCTCTGACTTCATCAGTACCCACTGATGTAAGTTTATGGGATCATGATAGTACTTGATTCTCGGTAATTTCTTGGAAGCCACAGAGCAGCTTTACTGTGGATTCCTGTCTGTCCTACTTGCTCTTTTCCCAGAACATGTGAAAGCACATTAAGTGGCAATTGAGGGGGAGATGGGGTTTGTGTGAGTAGGGAAAAGGGGAGCTTGTATTGACGGCATGGTACACTGAGTTCTTCCATGTGTAACACTGCTTTATTGTTTTGGAAGTTTTATCATATGGGAGATTCATTTTAATTCTTAAAGCCTTATGTATGAAATGAGGATGAAGGTGGCACTTACACACAGTATCATTATTTTGCTTAATTGGTAAGTTTCTTATCCAGTATCTTCCATGGTCAGCAGTGGTGAAGGGCCAAAAGTTTATGTACAGCAACAAAAGAATGCATAGTTCATGTTAGTTCCGCTCCTAGAGCATGTGTACTCCAAAGTGTGCAAGGCAGCATTATATAAACTGCAGTGTTCTTTATGAAAGGTGCATTTAATTTTTGTAATCTGTTAAAAAAGAGCAAGCAAAATGAGATGGATGGAGTCACTATTTAGACTGTAGAGGACATTTATCAATCTGACAATTACCAGTATAATTGCTAAGCTGTAGGGAGGATGGAGGTGATGCTGTCATCTCAGAACTTGGTGGAACTGGGGCATGGAGCAGCAGAAATCCCACTGCTAATGGTGGAAACATGGGGCTGGAGCCAACTGAGTGTCCCCAACTGAGCTAATAGGTTTTCTCCAGGTTAGGAAGTAGGTACGGATGGAAAGATTGGGAGAGAGGAGGGGCAGCCTATCTAATGTTTTCCCATCCCTTCCCCCTCCTCCTCATCCTCCCACACAGAGGCACACGCACACACTTGCAGTTTAGCTGCTCTATCCACATTCACTCAATAGATAATACTTGGCTCCCCCACACTGTTTATTCTTTCTCTCTGCAAAGCTGCAAAATAGATTCTAAAAGACCCCATGCTGCGTGTACGGTAGACCTACTGTTATGAGGTGTATTGATGTACATGTTTCTGTATACCTTATTTTAGAGAAGTAGATTGTTTTAGTGTGGTCTTCAATTTTTCGGCATGTTTTTGTTGCAATAGACCATACTTGAGTCTGAGGGAACTGTGAAGTCTGACCATGGGCTGAGGGCCTTGTTAAGTGTAGCACAATTATTTAGTTGTTCTAATGCCTTTGTGATCTTTTATTTAAGGGATTGGCTTTGTGCAATTAACGACAATAACTACTACCAAAGGAAAAAGGCCACTCTACAAGAATGTGTAGTAGCTGTATAGGTTTTTCAAATGTCAATGAACTTGTTTGTTCCAGTTGTAGTGCAGTCAAAATGCAGAGAATGCCAAGGTGGAGGTCAGAGAGGAAAAGTCATCTTTCTGCTGCAGTTTCATATGTCTGCACTCTTGTACTGCTTTATGAATTTTCATCTTCTTCCTCGGTCTTCTGTCATTTGTCTAACTCCATTCATGAACTTATATGGCCTTAACCATTGTAGTACTGGATTTACCGTGTTGGAGACAGAAAACTGACAGCCACAGGGGACAGGTAAGTTACCTCAGGGGCAGCGTAAGAGCAAGGCAGTCTAGCTGTGCTCTCACTTCACAGTCCCCATCCCTGGTTCCTCCTGTGTCAGCAGCATAAGTGTGTGTGAGGTACTCTGAGGTATCTCTGTCACTGCTTCTGTGCTAAGATTGTCCTTGTCCTAGATGCATTCCCTGCCTCTCTGTGCTGCCTGTGCAAAGCAGCTGCACTGCTTGGGACCATCTGCTGTGTAACGTTTTTGAACGGTGTTTCCTTTCTCTGTTGTCACAACTTCTTAAGCCCTTAATTTTAATCAAACAACAGATCTAACAATAATGAGACGGTGGGGAGGGTGGGAATGAGCCAGTATTTCATGGTATAGCCTGCTTGTGTGCAAGTTGAAGTCTGTGGAAGACATCACTCTGTCTCAGCAACTGGGTGGATGCTGTGAAACGTGTTCCTCAGTCTCTGCTGTTGAGACAACTGCAGGCTTGTTTTAGCAGCACAAAGTTACCTAGTTGTATTCAAAACGAGCGGGTGCAATAATCTTGTACCACTTTCAAATATTTTAGCTTTCTGTAATCAGAAATGTGTACAGTAATGGGACATAACCAAGGGAATCTTTTACTGTTGCTGTGTGCTGCACTTACCGCATGTATATGGAAAGTCACCAGAGCATTTTTCACTAACACTAAGTAGATATAAATAAAAGGAAAGCTGTTAAATTTGAAACTGGCAAAGTAAATGTCATGAATATGCTTCAGTGTTGAGTGCAAGTAAATAACAGATGTGTTGTCAAATTTATTGGCCTATATTTGTAGCAGCAGAAATGAAATTAAACATGCACCACTGTGGTACTGTAGACAGTATTGATATTGCTAGAGGGATTTAATCTGTGGCTTTATCTAGAATAAACATTCTTCCTAGAAAAAAAAAAAAATTCACTATCTCCGTTCTATCGGTCCTTGCATCCTCACTGATTACACTGTGCTTTATCCCTTCTCCCTGCTGATACTCCTCTCAAGTGCTTTGGAGGTTGGCTTCCTTATTCCATAGGAATGGCAGCACAGTGTTGGGAGGAAAAGCTGTATGTGCTTGGGTGCAGCTTTGGTGGTTGCTGGCTCTGGCTGCCAGAGAATTTTGTCCCTGCAGGTCATTTCCATGAATCTCTGAAAGTCAGGTTCTGGTCTTTTCAGACACCAGCAGTTTGAGAAACGGGTCTTTTCATGCTGCTAAGTGGGCTAACACTTTCTAAGTGCCAGCAACATCTGCCCTGATAACTAAGGGGCAGATGCTAATGCTGTCGCCTACGGAATGGGCATGTGTGCTTTACCATTGTAACTGGGTGTTCCTTAGCAGAGAGCCTGAAGGTAATTGCATAGGCTTCTTGCCTCTGCTGCAAACAGCTCTATGGTAGTTTTGCTTCCCCATGCCTGAGAGACGATGAGTTGTCAAAAGCTAATCCTACACCTTAGAGAGTTAAAGAGCCTAAAGGAATGGAAGGGGAAAAAATCATGAAAGTAAAACAAAGCAAAGAAATTGTGTAAACAAATTAATTAATTGTCTGGAAGTCGAGTGTACGTTTGTAATTTTGCCCTTGTTGAAGGGAAATTGAAGTTCATTATGTTCACTGACTGATTTAAAAGCTCTTTCCTGCACAGCATCACTTAAGAGAGGGAGGACCATTTGGTGCTCATGCATTGGCTGCAGCTTCAATTAAAACAGGAATTCATTACTGGAAACCTCCAGAGAGAAGGCTGTTACTTTACTCTTCAGTATGGGGAGGAGGCTGCGTTTTCTTTTGCTGATTCACTCTTTTATTTTAGTGTGAAGTCTTAGTTTTTATACTAAAAGCATTGCATTTTGCCTCATGCTAGTAATAATCCTGTGATGCTGATAAAGTTAAGAGATGTGAGACCGTTATTTGGAGGAAGGCTGTGCTATTTTTTGCTAATATTTACTGTGTTATTTATGTCAACAGAGAGCATAACACATGCAGGGAAAGGAGGGGACTTAGAAAATTCAGTTTACTTCATGTTACAAATTCTAGGGTTGATGCTGAGTGAACCTCAGAATAGCAATTAAATATTTCTAATTAGGCACATACATGTTATTTCAAAATCCCTCAGTGTACTCATCCATATCTTCAGTTGCCAAATGCAAATATATATATCTGACCATGTATGTCTGGCAGATGCCCAGGCTATGTTCCGTTTAGGACCGTGGAGATACATAGGGAGGGGTAGGATCCCCTTTATGTGAACTAGATAGGACAAAACTGTTGGAGGGAAAAGTAGATGTTTTGTGGGAAGCTTTTGATTTTTAAATTTTATTTCAAAGGCTTTCCAGGTTGTCTGGACACAGGAATGCTTAACAAGCCTGCTGTAGAGAAGTGAGCTCAGGGTTTCAGTTTGTTGCATTCGGCTTGTTTTATCTCTTATCCTTTCTGTTTCCCTCCCTGTAATAGGAAGCCCACTGGGGTTTCATTTTTCTATGAAGCACCCACAGATGGTTGCCTTGTCCCTTCCTTTTGTTCATTGCAAATGCAAAGGCACAGCTAAACGAGAAGAGCACAGCCCCCTTCCTGGAATTAGCAGATATTAAAGCAAATGCTTTTTCCAAAAGAAAGATGTTTGGCAGTTCTCCAACCCTTTCAGCAGGTGCAGTATGCCTGAGGCTCTGCCACACGTACATCTCTGAAATATTGTAGCCCACAGTTTTGGACATCAAAGTGCTCCAGGGAAGGAAGTGCATGTCTGTATATGCACAAATGTATTAGTCCTCTGTGGTCAGTAATATACACTGATTAATGAGCACTGGATCTGGGTCAAGAATTTTCTAATTGGAAACATTAATTTCTTAAAAAAAAAAAAAATCCAGATGAGTGTTTTGTGGTGGGGTTTTTTTGTTTGTTTTGGTTTGGGGTTTTTTGTTTTGTTTGGGTTTTTTTGAGACAACATTGAATGAAACCAGGTGGATTTTGGATGGAAGTCTGTCTGGTGTCCTGAAGGGCACATATCCAGCTGCCTGCATGCCATCTCTTTTCCCTTATTTTATGGTGTTTTAAAGAAACTGCCTGGAAAGGTCCCAGAGGTACGGGATAATGATTATTTCTTGACAGCTTGCCTGGTTGGGAACTTGGACCATGGAGATGTACAGACTCCTAAGTTCTTAATTTCTTTATGGCTGAGGTTTCCAGTGCCACGAAATATGAAAGGATCATATACAGAGATGCTTGGGAAAGACTTACACAACTTTTTGACACCTAGGGAAAATGGGAAGCATGTTTGATTTAAGGACAAAAATATTTTTGCACCAGGAAAGTGTTTGTGCTTCTAAAGCAAAATACTTTTTAATTTCTACAAAAATTCTTTTGTAAGTGATGATGAGGTTGGTGAAGACATAGGTGGATTTATGCTAAAAAGCCAGATTTTTAGAGGAGGTAGCATGAGTGGGATTTTGAAGTTTTTCCCCTCAGTGAGGCAATGAGTTGTGGATGTATGATGGTGGGACATAAATCATGTTCTTCAATGGTGGGGGGAGGATGGGGTTGACTTAAAGGGAGAGAACACAAGCATTTTTTCAGTGCAGTCTCTTACATGACCCACGTATTTCTCTTCCTTCTGTTTCTCTTGATATTTGTTTTTACTATTATGTCCTTAGGTCTGGGCTATCCTTTGTAATATTTACACAGCATAGTTGTGTCCTTACCTGTGGTCTTTTCTTACAGAAGTATAAATACTTAACAACAATAACACAGAGCATGCTTATCACTTGATACTTGGGAAACCTAAAGCTGGAAATGTTATTATTTCAGCAGATGTATCTGTCTTTCCAAGAGGACTGCAGATAACAAATATCAGTCATATATATCCTGCCTTCTCCTTTGCCCATCTACCCACAAGAGAAAGAAAAGCCAGTTTCCAAGGTGGTTCTTGTTATCATTAATGTGGCAGCAGTTCAGATCTATTCTTGCTATGTCAGAACAGATTTGCTTATTCCCTGCTGTCGTCAGCATTTTCAGTTCATTAATGTTGTCATACTCCCACCACCCCACTCTCCCCATTAGTCTGTCCATATGTTACAGAAATGTCATTATTAACTGGTTAATGCTTGTTCAAATGTGTTTGATTTTCCAAAGATTTTTGTTCCATTTACTTCCTACCCTATGGTAGTGTTCTGCAGCAAAACACCTTGGAGTGTGCTTCCTCCTGAGGATACATGCTCTAGGCCCTTTTACAAGGGCCTGTAGTGACAGGACAAGGGGTAATGGGTTTAAATTGAAGGCGGGTGGATTTAGATTAGATATCAGGAAAAAATTCTTCATGGAGAGAGAGTGGTGAGGCCCTGGAACAGGTTGCCCAGAGAAGCTGTGGATGCCCCATCCCTGGAAGTGTTCAAGGCCAGGCTGGATGAGGCTTTGAGCAACCTGGTCTAGTGGAAGGTGTCCCTGCCCATGGCAGGGGAGTTGGAACTAGATGATCTTGGAGGTCCCTTCCAACCCAAACCATTCTGTGACTCTATGATAGTGTGTTTAATTTTCCTCCTGTCTTGTCCCACCTCAGTCCAGGTGCTAGGAGTGCAGGTTATAAAGGGCACCCACATGCTTCTCCTTTTACAGAACTGGAGATCAATACCAAAAATAAAAGATGATTGGGGAAGGCAAGATTATGACTGCAAGATGATGAAAACACAGATTCAAATTTAAACATCATTTGAGATTAATACAACCTGAATAAACCTTGGGTTGGGTACAGTCTAGCAGAGTGTGCAGCTTTTGGTTTTCTACACTTGGCAAGACATTCAGGACAGTTATTAGACACTTGGGAGTATGTCTTCCACGCTAGATTTTATGGTTCAGTGAAGATGCCCTGACTTTATTTTTATTGGAAAATTTGTGATGAGGCAGCACTGACTCATCTGAGCCACATAGATTATTTTATTCATTTTTATCAATAGTACTGTAATGTGATGGAGCCCTAATAATGAAACAGAGAGTACATTGTCCACCTTGGAAAGAGACCATGAGATATTCCCTGCCTCAGTGAACTTAACGATGTAAGCATAAGCTAAGAGGCAGGAAATGAATGAAGCATGCGCTTCATGTGCGTGGATGAGTGTGCGTCAGAGTGCACAGAGATGTGGCGATGGTAACGGCCATTATGAGAGTAAATAGGCAATAGTTTTTCAGGATAATGAGTTCTTTGTTACTTCTACCGTTAAATGACTCTTTTGGCAACTGTGTATCCTCTCTTGTAGGATACCTGTTTGGGCATCAGTGCTGTGAGAGTTCTCAGTCTCCTGGAGATATTTGAATGTACTTAAAAAGCAGAGCGAGTGAAGTCTGTGGTCTGTAGGGAGCAGCATAGGGAAGGTGATGTTTAGCATGTTTGATCTGAGTACGTATTCTTGACTAGTCTCCAGACAGAGCAGGGCCTGACTGGCTCATTGCTTGTTCTTTAGGTTTTCTTAGCTTTCCATATTGGTGTTTGAGATATGAATGATTTGGTCTTTCTATCCTTACTTTTCACTGTGATTTTTACCTTTTCTGTCTTTCTGCAGTCTCTCCTAGCTTTCTCAGGTGTTTGATCCAAGCCTGTGCAACTGTGTCATATTGGGGATAGGCCTCAGATCTTTGATACACAGATTAGGGAGAGCGAGGGAAAAAGCTTACAGCAGTATTTATAGAGGAAAAGAGTTTACATCATGCCCAAGAATAGGTTTTTCTTGGGAAAGGGCGTCAAACCGCCTGGCTAGTATTTTTGAAGTTAGTGCATCACTGAGGAATTGTGGATATCAGGATAACTGTGGGAGGTTCTTGGTGTAAAAGAATCAGCAATGCTGCTGTAGTGCTGTCTGCATTAGCAAGTTGTTGATCAGAATGGGAGAAGGTCGGTAAAGTGGAAGAGTGGATTCTGAGGATGCAGTGTCCACACGGGCTGCTTCTGGGCTAATTCTAATGTAGGCTGAGGAGCAGATTGCTGTCTATCACAGGAGTATGTGAGGTGTGCTGGAGCCTGTCTTTCAGCTCACTCACTGTAGTGTGAAGCAGATCCTCAGAAGTGGGGACAATGGGATGATTTGCACCAAGATGCACTCCTTGCACCACTTTACTTCCTTGGCTGAACTCATAGTTGAATGTATATGTATGTGATAATGTTTTGATAGGTGTTACTTATCTTTTTAGTCATGTCCTAACTACTAGCCAACATGTATTCTTGAGTCAGTGATCACAACTTGATTATACTGTAGAACTATTATGGATGGCCATTCTACCTTGCAGGAGAGGAGAAATTGTGGCTTTTGTTCTTTAACCTGTGCATTTATTCTGATTGTAACTTTATGGCTTTGGACCCTCATTCCCTACGTTGTATGAATGAATGCTCACTTCCATATGACATTGCAAAATTTTTTGCTCTTCCAAATTTATTACCACCCAAACTTCCTTGTGTGATAGAGCAATTCTGATCACTAGTTTTAGATTAAATGGTAAATGAAAGCACAGCCATAGCAAATCCACTTTTATACCCAACCATTATATGGCACACATCTTGGAGATACCTCGTACTCATCTTCAGTGCTCTGTAGAGTCAATGTGACTTTGGGTCATCTGACCTGAAGTAGTCCTTATAGCAAATGTCTTGAGATTGGTAGGCAAGGGAGATAAGTTATGAAAGGGAATACAGTGTATTTTTAGGCTGTTGGTGAATTGGGATAGCCTTAAAGTGTCCATAAATCCCTGGATGTTGGCCAATTCTTCTAGGCTGTTTTGAGATGCCTTAAGTTAGGCTGCTTAGTTACTGCCGCAAGTTCTGCCATTGAAGGATCTGCTTTAAGACTAATAATGTACCTCAGGATGCCTCCATAGCAGAAGGGCTAAGGGTTTAAGATGTCAGTAGATACTCTGAGACAGATCCTGCAATCCGTATGGTAATAAAACTTGCAGTGATCCCATTGTGATTGTGTAGACTTGATGTGAAACCTGGTTTGAGGTTTCCAGCGCACAGTGTCAGTAGGCTTAGCTGTTTTCTGAATTATTCGTCATCTGCTTTTCTCTTTGACTTTGGCCAAAGGATGCAGGCTATGCACATGACATTCTCAATACATGAGATAGTGGGGGGAACCAAACAAACTGAAGAATGGTGATTCAAGGTGATTTTCTTTTTTTGCTTTAAAATGAAACATGTTAGTGTATTATGTGTGGAGCATGAAGGGTGATACAAGGGGTCACAGGAGAGCTCCAAGTTGCTCAGAATTAAGAAAATAAATCCCAGTTGCCAATTCAGTCTCTGCAGCTGTGACCAAGAATGACAAATAGATTTTCTTTTTCACTAGATTTACTCTGTGATATCAGAGTTTATCACTCAAGCCAGAACTATTCATCAACCTTCCTGTCGATAATCCAGGCCTATGGCGGCAAGCTACGCTTTTATGATTCACTCCTAAAAAACCCACGAGAGTATTCCTGCTAATTTTGCCTCAGATTTAGCAAAAAGGAAGGAACATAGGTATGAGGAACTGTTGTCCATTGAATGGTTTCCAAGAAGCATTGGAGATGATCTGCGTAATGATGCACCATCGCCAAAGGCTGCCAGCTAAGCCCTGGTGAGTAGTGAGCTGTAGTATTTCCCTCTCACTGCCATCTGTTTAATGGCCATCCGTTTAAAAAAACAGTGATGAAGGAGCAAGTAAGTCCAGTTGCTACTGGAGAAGGGTTGATGTTGCAAAAAGGGATGCAGTAGTTGCCCCCTTAGAGAGAATCTTGTTACTATGGAAACCACAATGACCTGGCTCCCTTTTTAGCCTTGGAGCAGTTGCGTGTGCCCTTGGCACAGCACAGGCACATGGGCACACTATTTTTTCAGAAGTAGTGATAACTACTGGGGGCTCCATTAAAGCAAAAGTGCTGGGATCCTACATGGGTGTTACTGAACTGGCAGAAACCCCACGTTTGGAGGTTGACACTAGGACTCTCCTGGCTAAGGCCCTGCTTGTCTCTGTCGTCCTAGGTTAATACTGACCCAGACTTTGCCCTTCGATTAATAGCATGGCAGGCTGCACTTCTGGTTGCTGCTTCCTGGACTTTACAGGTCTCAAACAACTCAGGGAACTCTTATGAACAGCTGAGCATCCAGTGTTTGTACACAGCGAAAACTGTAGTTCAAGGAAGTTGTGAGATAAGGGGGGAAAAATATGACAGCGTGGAGGTCCTGAACGCAGCGCAGACTGCACTGGCTGCAGCTCCCTCTGCTTTGCCCTGGTTATCTTCTTCTTTTTCCCTCATCCAGATTTTGCCAGTGTCTTAAGCTGCTCAGGGTCTGAGAGTCCACGTGTGTCCTACCTGCTTACAGTGGGATTGCGTTTTTCTGAACCTGAGCTCATCGTTTGTCATTAGCAGCAGGTGACACTTGTTTTCCCTTTTCTATTGTCACTGACAGACAAGAAATATTTATATTCCCAAGCCCTGCAGTAAGTGCTGAAGAATCAGGCCTTCCCCAGACCACCTGCCTGCTGCCACCGCAGCCTGGGTCGGACCCCCTGAGGGTGCCGGAGGCTTGCGTGGAGCCGTGTGATGCGCAGCGCCATGTGGTGAAGCGGCTCTGCGAGCCGTGATAGATGGTTCCGCTGGGCTGCACTGCAGTCTCAGGACATCTCATTTGCTGCCTCTGGCATGGTTTTGATAGGAGAGGGAGAGGCTTCAGATTTCTCAGACATGCTGTAGCAGGGATGGAGAGGTAAAAGGAGGGAAGGAAATTACATAGCTGAAGGAGTAAGGAACGCCTATATAAATAAAAAGAGGGAGATGGGAAAGCACAAGAAACCAGTCAAGCAAAGCAAATGCAAACAGTTTGACTGGGAGAATTTTTCTTTCAAGCAATGTGCAAGAGGGGAGCCATTAAAAATTCCTTTCAATAAGCACTATTTTACATTAATGGGACTGGTGGAAGTAGAGCATTAGTGAGATGATGAATATGAGGGGTTTGAGCTTTCTGGAACTTCAGGATTACCTCACTGTCTTGAAGAGTGATGGGAGAACCTAGGATGCTGCTGTAACTGCAGTGCTCTCCCTCTGAGTATTCCTCAAGGAAACAGATTTAGTCTTGTCCAGGGAAAGGGAAGTGTTGAACAAGCTGCTTGTTGCAGGCTTTCTGAGTGGGGGTTGAAGTGGAGAGAAGTGGAATGGCTGTGTTAATGTGTCCTTGATATATACCTTAGTATGGCTGAGAATTTGTAAACATACCAAGTTAATGATGGTGTTTGATTCCAGCAGTGGGAGTAGCACATCTTGGGCAAAGAGGCAACATGTCACTTCTTGCTCGAAGTACCAAGCAGAGACCTTAAAGACATACTTACTTGTTAGCTTCAGTTCTCGAACGGTCCAAGAGGAGTAACTGGCTAGTGGAAAGAGCCCATTCCTCTTTTTTTAAAAATAATTTTCCTGGTGGTGAGGTCCAAACTCGTAACCTCCTTGGTTGGGAGGTCAGTGTTCTCTGTTGCCTACAGCAATGGCAGTAGGAACTCAAAGCATGTTCCCCGGCATCACTGCTTTCACTCTCAAAATCTGCATCTAAGTTAGGAGATGGAGTAACTTCAGTGGAGTTGCTCCAGAGATTAATTTGGTCATTACTACATCTGAGGACTGCTGTACATGGAGAGATATCTTATGGCGATGTATGAATTTGCCCGTTTTCACTAAGTTTCCTGATTTAATTTTATTATGAAATTATCTCAGCTGATTAAAGGTACTTCTTTGTACCTGTGGATAGAATAGGTGTAAGTTGTCGAGGCAGCTCTCAGCCTGGCTGTCTGTCTTCTATTCTGGCTTGCTGTGCAGTTGAACTTACCAGCAGAGAAGCCTTTTTTGTTCAACAGGTGGAGACTGAAGCATGCTAAAACTCCTTGCTTTAGTATATCTACCGTGTAAATCAGAGTTTCCTTGAGAATGTTACTGTCAGAGTGGCACTTACTGTCCTCTTTGAATTCACATAATAAATACAAAATCATATATGCCTTACTCTGTTCTTCTGTAATTTTGAATTATGTTTCTTAGTTCATGTGCTAGCCCTGCTGTTGCACTCTGCTAGTTCCTCTGAAGATATTCTGATTATTCCACTGTAACGCTGTAGTCAGAGTTATAATGGTGCAGACAAGTTGCTGGATCAATCTCAGGTTTGGTCTTTGTCTTTTGGATCCTTGTCTTGCTGTTGTGCCAGGTTGCATCCTAGTATTCATGCTCTCATTGAAGTTCTCCTCATCTGCCTTAGGCCTTGATTTATTTCACCACCAGTACCTCTTGTGCCCCTCCACCCCAACAAAGGCTCCTGGTGGAATACTTGGCTTCAGAAAACTTATTTGCCTTTATTTACTGTAAGTCCTCTGAGTTGTCCCAGCTGGTAACTGCCCATGTCATCTCTGCATCGATTGATTTTAGAGCTGCTGAGCTCTTATTACAGCAGCTCACTGGGGAGAGAAAGAGAAGAGTGAAAGATCCGGGTCAGTGTGGTCTCAACAATAGATGAGTCCCATCAAATCTTGTTTCTCCCTGCTGCTGAATAACAGCTTTACTAGTTTTAAATAAAACAAGGACAGGAGTGTGCAATGTGGAAAAGAGTAGGAGGAGGAAGAGACAATATCTTCTATGTGTAGGGGAAATTAAGGTAGAGGATGGGGTCTGAGCTACCTGGTGCAGTGAGAAAAGTGGAGGATACCTAGCTGCAAGGTATGACAAAATAGCACTATGATTTGCTCTCCCACTGACGAAAACCTCTTCTACAGTACAGATCCTGTCATAAGGGAAAGAAAACAGTAATGGAAGGAACCACTGTCCTGGTTATAGCACATGCAGGATGTGATACACTCTTTACAACCTGTTCACTTCCGAGGGCCTTAGAGGCTGAGTGTTACAATCTCTGATCATTAGTACTAAACCAGTTCCTTTTCGTAGATATCTGTGTCTGTATCAAACATTACTGAATATAGGGGCTCATGTCCTTTAGGCAGACAAAAAATTCTCAGTTGTAGGTGTCTGTTGAGCAGTGTTGCCTGTGTTATTGAAATAAAAAGGTCACTTGTGGCATTGATCTTGGTAGTATTGAGCACAGTGAGAGCTAAGACAGGTTGTCTTGTGTGGAGATGGGCACTGCATAATGTGGGAAAGCTGACACAGCTGCCAGAGAGCAAAGATCACAGTCCCAGCATAGCTGTGTGCTAGACACAAGCAGCCTCTCCTCCCTGGCTGATTCATGGCTGCAACCCATCTTCCTGTAACAATCACATCCGAGAAGGCTCTGGAGTACTGAGCCTGATAGAGAACTCCTAAAAGAGCTTTATATGAGGATCTGTTAGAGACTGATGGGCTAGAAATCTCAACAGAATGTCCTGTTCCTGTCCCTCAGGAAGTTGTCATCATAATCTAATTGGGATTTGACCTGTTTGTTCTTTTACACACTCCTTTTTCTCCTCTCTATGGACATACTAGCACATGAACTTGGGATTATCTGGCTCCGACAAACCCTTCTCCAGACGTCTACATCCAGCATTGTCCCAGTCTGGGAAATACTTATTTCTGTTAAGAAAAAAGCAGAACTTCTTTGAAGCTTTGTTTGAAAATTTGGTCTGTTTCTTATTTCATCAAGCTGGGCAGTCACCTTTTCCCAAGCCTTGCATATCCTTGGAGGCAGTCTAATGGCCTAACTATTTATGGATGGTGCAGTTGCAGAAGCTAGCACAGCTTGAGCACCAACACAGACTTCAAGAAGGGGTAGATAAGGGGCACACTGACATGTGGGTGTACCCCAGGGTATTTCCCTGAAGGATAGCTGACATTAAAAACCTATGGATCTCGATATGCTTGGCAATTCAGCTTTATTTCTCAGTAGTTGTCTGTGGGTTTTGTGTGGAAGAGAATGTCTGTTTTCGTGGATGCTCCCTTTTGTCAGAATACGGATAACTTGTACAATGTGCGTGTTTTGACTTATTTGGGAGTATGAGGTTATGTTTTGAATTTAACTGGGTATTTATTATTTTATGCGGAGCAGAGAGGCAGAAGCCTGTGCTTGGTATTGCACCGGTTGTCCGTGCTATCCCTTTCTACCTCTGAGAACATAGAATGATCCCCATCCTTACCACACAGGATTTTTTCCAGCTGTCATGTGCATGGTAACATAATCATCAAATGGTGCCTTTCTGCTCCCCTTCCTTCTTTCTAACTGGAAAGCAAACTATAGTCATTTAGAGTTAGGCAGTTAAAGTCAATTCCACAAACAAACTGCATTACTTCAGTGTCTTTTTTCTCTTTTCCATCCGTGGAAGAAAATGGCTTCAAGTTGTGACGGGTATGCAGTAGCCATCCTGCAAAATAGCTCTGTGCTATCCTGACTTTATAGCTTGGGGAAAGAAAATTGTAGCCCAGATGGCATCAGGCAGCAGCCAGACAAGAAACCCAATTGCTTAAGTACTGTGTTGGTTTCTTCTTGAATTGTGCAGTAGAAAGAGGGTTGGGGATTGTAAATGTAGCACTGTTATGTTACTGGGGCAGATGTCCAATAAACATGATCGGAGTTGGTGAGAACACTCTGGGATTATGTACACACACAGTATGCTTGTTGAGTTTTTTTGGGCAGCTGGATGCACTACTGAAATTAGGTTTTCTTCTGCAGTTGTGCAAGGGGTCTGTATAAACGTGTGCATGTACAAAACCATCACTATCTCCTAGCTAATACCGGGAGAAAGAAGTAACGGAAGTTGGAGGGATAAATATTGGCTTTTAGCTTTTCTAAGATTATCCTTATTTCTTTATTCTTCCTTAGACTTTCATCCTGCAACTGCATACAAGTTGAAGCAAGCAGACAAAGATTCTGCTGGGATCAGAAAGCCATGCTGGTTATTTTTCCATTTGCAGTTGTAATAAAGGCCTTGTGTTTAAATGACACTTTTCATAGAGCATAGTACAAAGGAGACACATCTCTTCTATAAAAGTGTTGCTTCAATGAGATATCTGAAATGAGAACTGTTGTTCCATGCAGAACTGGCAGCCGGTTTGGTTCAGAGGTGTACAAAGGAGATGTCAAATGAAAAGTTGAATTATAAGCCTTGCATAATAGGCACTATTATTCTCAAGTTTTGGATGTAATTTAGTAACAAATGCTATAACGGGTGTTCCTTTGACACAATTTTCTCTTAGGATATTCTTGGACTCTACAAAAGTCATTGGATTTGGAATTATCCAGTTTTTGCAACATTTATTTAGGATGAAAGCAAAGGTTTACACAAATTACTTTCTTTGGTACTGACCCACTAGATATAAATGAAGGATTCGTGTTAAGGGTACATTCTATATAAGGAGTGTCATATCGTGGTGTTCGTGCATTAGCTTGGGTAGACTGAGATGTCATTCTCCAACCAAAGCTGCTTCCTACATTATTCCCTTCCTGTCTTGCAGGCAACTGCTAGAAGGAGAACTCTCTCAGTGCTCCTTGTGACGTAATGCAGACTCCAGTAAGAATGGGTGGAGACTACGTGAAACACTGAATGAGACCAAAGTGTTTTTAGGTTTCTTAGCACTATTTCATTTGTGTACATGCCACAAATGATTTGCAGGACTGTAAGCATCTGCCAGTCTAGAAAGCTTCCCTTTTCTTCTAAGTCTTCAGCAGATGCTTCCTGCTATAGTTTGGCTTGGACAAAGTAGTGTCCAGCCTGAACCAAAACGGAACTGAAATCTTTTAGGTGGGAAAAATTTGAGCTTTAAGGGGGAAGGGGTGCCAGGTGGGCATCT
This sequence comes from Eurypyga helias, assembly GCF_000690775.1. Taxonomy (NCBI): domain Eukaryota; kingdom Metazoa; phylum Chordata; class Aves; order Eurypygiformes; family Eurypygidae; genus Eurypyga; species Eurypyga helias. The sequence goes on along the minus strand of NW_010270242.1, from coordinate 8,805 downwards.
CTGTATCTTCTAATTTATTACTGGTTTTAGTGACTTGGAATAGCAACATGTGGTATAAGGTGAGAGGTTTCAGGTAAGTCCAGTGCCATGGGAGAGATGCAATTTGTATAAATTTACTGGTTTTCTAGTGCCTTAAACCAGTTTCAGATTCCTGTTCTTCCTAGATGTTCACATTCAAGCTGCCCTGCAACCTTGCTAGTCCTGCTGTGTAACACTTGTATATGTGGTGTTCTTTCCTCACAGTCTCAAGTTGATTTAGTAGGCTTTGCTACTTAGAGCAGACATTTGTGTGCTTGCGAGATGAATCTGTTCCAGGAAGGTACTGTATTAAAGCTTGAAATGGTAATTTTTTCTAAACTAAACCAGAAATTTGAAGCCCATCTCCCAGATAAGCTGCATACAGCAGGGACTGAGGAGAACAAGCCATTACATGAAAGAAGTGAAATCTTCTGCAGCCAGTTTTCAGTCTCATCAGCAAGCTCAGATTGCTCCCACTGTATCTGAGGGTGTTATTTACACATAAGCATCGTGTGTAATGTAGAAGTAGAATGATATTAAAGGGGGAATGTTGGCTTGTAATGGCATTTAGCAAGGGTGGGAGTGAGAGAGTGAATGGGTTTCCCAAATCAAGATCTTGAGCTGCCACCACTAAAAAGACAGCCAGGTTCACAGGGCCTGCTATACAATAGCAATTATTCTGACAGGGAAACTATTGTCAGACTGCTGTTACTTTGGACTGTCTAGGAAGATTACACCTTGCCAGGCCAGCTGATGAGTTTTCATAGCAAATAAATGGCACAGCATCGTCTCTGTTTCCCATTTTCCAGTGAATCTTCCCAGTTGGTTCCCGACTGCATTTGCAATCTATTAGTTCACAGGAATGAACCCTGGTGTTACTACTGAGCATAGCCCTGTTCTGTAAGGGACTGCCTTCAGGTGGGAGCTCCTTGCTGAGTGCTCACCAAGGCTGCAGGAATTCACACTGCAGGGAACTCAGCTACGATGTTGTTGCTGTGATCTAGATGATGGTGGCTAAGTGGTTTCTCTTGCTGATGTAGTTTAATTTCTTTCCTTCAGAATATAGACCTTGGGACTGGAATAGACTTGTGGGTCACCAAGCACAAGCCACTGCTATTGCAAGTAGCTGTGCCATTTAATTCCTTTCAATAGAAGTACCACTCTGTCTCTTAGCTCATTGGATTTCTTCTTCTACTGTATGATGGAAAAGCTGCTGCAGAACCAAGTCCTGTGATGAGAAGACACAGTTTGTAATTCGCATCTCATAGTGTGTTTTTAGCCCATATAGAGACATTTCTTTTTGGGCCAGTGTTATTCTTCGGCTTTTCTTTCTCTCTCCTCCTGCCCCTCTTCTCTCTAGGGAAATTTATAGATAGGAAAAGCACAGCTTTTTAGCCTTCATTTTGCTAGCCTAAATTTTTAAGGTAACATAGGTAGAACGTAAGACCTCCTATTGTGCAATGGTGTCTGATTTTTCACAGCACCCACTGTTTCGCTTACTATGGATAGAAACTGCTATGCTTTGAAAACCAAAAAAATTGTCCTAGGGGAAATGAAATTGGTTTACCTTAGGCGTAAACTAATGTTAAATAACACTTTAGAAAAATATACACAACCATCCAACCACCATCTCTCTCTCATTTTAACTGTGTAGCAATGCTGCATAAATGTTGGGGGCTTTGCATTTAATTTTATTGCTTTTTTTTCTTTGGTAATATTAATGCTTTAAGGGGTCCATAATTGAAAGTAATGGCACAAATGGAGGCTGAATTTCATCTTACAGGTTGCTATTGTGTAGCTGCAGAGAGTTTTCTGTAAAATTGGGTTAACAGGACACCATCACAAGATCTGGTTGTATTTTGACAGCTATTTCTTTCTAAAGCAAAGAGATAAAAAAAGTTTCTTTTTCTTTAATGAAAGCTTAATGTTTGCACCACAATTTAGAATGGTGTGATACCATCTATGCCTGTGATTTTTTTTTTTTTTTTCCCCAGTTAGTCTTGGTGTTTTCAAAGTGTTGGGAGGGTTTTCATTAAAAAAGAATGAATTCAGATTTATGCAGAGATCACTGAAGTCTTAGAGTTGATTCTCCTGCTTCTTAAACCAATATAAATGAAGACTTTGTGTCACTAAGCACAATGAAGAAAGAACACAATTTCCACTGTATTGTGATCAGGTCTGAAGTGAAAGTGTGACAGTTCATGATGGTACCAGTACTGAAGGCGGTCAGTAAGACATCTCATGTTCTCTGTGTCACAGCATGTGCAGGGGAAGTAGAAATTATTTGTGTATGACTGAACCCCGTCTCTTGCACCATGGGCTCAGAGTGGCACACTGGCATCCTTCCTGCTGTTTTTTGCTAATTGCTTTTTGAAGCAGATCATAAAGTTTCAGTGTTTTCATCTGCTGCTGTTGCTTTTGGACCAGGCATGTGGGTTAAGGTCAGGCTAATCTGGTTGGCCTGGAGGCCTGATGTAGTCACCCCCTGGCTTGTCTTTTATCACTTCCTCACCATGCTGAATGCTCTCTTCCATCTAGGCAGTCCACTGTGGAGTTCCTGTTCAACACTGCTGTGCTATCACTATAAGGCATTCAGGTCCCCAGGACCTCAGTGGGACGCCCTTCCATAAAAGCAATTTGTAGCTGACCGGTGGTATTTGTCCCTGTTGTGTATCTACAGGTAATGTGGGTCAGATTGGTTCAAGGATGACTTCCACTCAGAAAATGAGGAGTCCAAGGCTTGCTGCCTTGGGATTTGGAGCTCCATAACACAGTCACATAGGCCAGAGGCTTGTCACCTGGTCATAATCAAGTAATTATCTGCTAACCACAGAGGTACCTGAACTCTGCTCCCAGTTCCTGCACAGTTCCCAGACAAATCTTGGGTTTTCCCACTACTCTTTAAGTGCTGCAGGCAAGGCCAGAGTTTCAGGTAATCTTGTGCTGACAAACATGCTACCGCTACCTGACTAACAGCATTATTCATAGGATCTGTTCATCCTGATGGATTTGGAAAGAACATGAAGATTTTTGTATTGACCTGGGTCACCTCACCCACCCATCCGGCTCGGTCACCTCTACAGCCAGATGCCATAGCAGACTAACAGTGCGCAGAAGCACTAGGCTTCAGTGTAGGGCAACGAACTGAAGGTAGTGAGAGAGGATGTACCTGAACAGACAGGAAAAGAAAATGTCAGGGCTCAGCTGGAAGAGGGGAGCTGATGGCTGCTGATCTTTTCAGGACTTTGCATGTGTCTTCCTATCATCTAGGAAAGCTGTTGTTATCCTTGGTCTTTTCTGCCCGCAAAGCACCTGGGTGTCATTCCTAGCAGACTTGTATCCAGCTGAATAAAAGTTTGAATAAATATGCCTTTAGAAGAAATTCCTGCTTCTGGACTGTTCAAAACAGGGAAAGACTGACTTCCCATTCGCAGTCACTAACAAATGTTTTCAGTCAATCACCCGCTCGCAGTCCAAATAAGAAGATGTGATTCAGACACAATAGGCTGTCTGCTAGGAAACCGATCTGTCAGCAAAGCTGCCTTTTTTCATTGTCTTTTTTTCAACAGACTTGCCTTTCTTCTCTGAAAGGACAAGGAGGAGGAAGAAACCTACACAGCGGGAAATGGTGCAAAACCAGTTTTATTCTTTTCTGGCCAGTTTTAAGAAAAAGAGCAAAGGCATGTAGGATTGCTTCAGTTTGGAAATGTTGGGAAAAAAGACTTGTCCCACTCTGGTACTACCTTATAACAATCTGGGAAAGGGAAGGAAAGAGAAAAGTGAGTTTTTAAATTAACTACCTTCCTCAAAGCTCATGTGGAGTTATTAAAACAAGTGAATTTAAAAGCTCATGAGCAGTACTTAGATGGGGAAAGATAGTACTCATGTGGCTGCTGTAGACATATGATCAGACTTTTCACAAATGGGGGGACATACAGAGGAAAATAAGCAGCCATAAAGAGATGAACATATGCTGCCGAGTAATGTACATGGACTTAGTGACACAGAGCAGTGATGTGTAGATATGACAACAGCTACCTGACACAGGCTATGAAGATACTTGGAAGACATACTCATTTCCCATGTAGGCAGCCCATCTGTATCGTAATCTGTAGGCATTAGTGTGACCAGGGCCAGTCTGACCAGAGTAGATACTTCTCACAATCCACTGAGGTCTGCTGATGGTATAAGAAACAAACTCTTCCTTTATTTGGATTTCATTCCTTTCCACTGTGGATATTCTCCAAAATGATAGTGAGGCAGGGGCTCCAAGCTACCAGCACAGCTAAGTGAAGAAGAAAATCTTTTCCTATATATAACCTTATCACACTCCTGTCTTTTTATGATCAGGATATAGATAATAAATTACTCTCTGGTATGTCCCCAGCCATAAAGCAGTCAGAGAAGATCAATAGATGGTCTGTCAGAAAGCTGAAATAATTTGGGTAGAAGTATTTCATGTCCTAGTTGATCTACAAGTAAATGTTTTGACCTGTGTTAGGTTGGTTAGTGTGCTATGTCATCTCATGAATGGGTCAGATCTTAGTATTTGTAGGTCAACCTCACAGCGACAGCTGTGCTTGGTAGATGAGACTTTATGCCATTTTATGCAGAAGACAGCTCATTTTCAAAGGTATTGACCATTTATCTATTGTTCTCATTCATCAAAAATGTTTACCTTTGTTTATCAAATTAACCTTCTGCTTCTAGATAATTAAGCTGTGACTCTGCTCTCTTTGCATACCTTCTGTATGCAATTTAGGATCAAGATCATTTCACCAGAAGTAGTCACCTGTCCCTCTCCTGTACCCCTGGAACTGAGAGTTCTTCCTTGTCACTTCATTGGCAGAGCACTGCATTGCCCCTATATAGCTACAGTTTCAGCTCTGCTGTTTGCTCACGCTCCTGTTTCTGGTAAAGATATTCAAAGTAAGAGGAATAACACAAATATACAGCCCATTTGTCTGCTTCCCCATTAGGTGGGAGCATCTCTGAGCTTATCTTTCGTAGATGGTTTACTCAGGAGAGTTTAGTTTAGCAATTCTGGTTTTTGTTTGTTTCTTCTTGGCTTGAACAAAGATGATTTTTACTACGTGATTTTTGGGAGAGGGATGGAGCAAAGGAAAAAAAGCTGTATTTTGCCTAATCCACCCTTAACAGCTTTTTTCTGTCCATTATAAATTGTGTGCTTAGGTCTGTGAGAAACAGGTGCGTCCGTACACAGCAACAACCAACAGCTGCATCAGCATCACCTGTTCAGGAAGCAGAACATGTAGCTGCCCCTGTGCTGTGCATCTGTGGGAGGGCAAATGGGATCATAGCAGTGTGAGAGGTCCTTTTTCTTTTTTTCATTTAATGTGACTGGGTTTTATGCTTATGAATTACAGTAAGGGATTTCTTGCACTCAGGAGTTAGGGAGGTTGAGTGGAACAGGTAGCCTCAGAGCTTGCAATGGACCTCGCAACTTGGTGGTAGCAATCGTTGCCTGAAGATTGATGGATATGCACTGTGAACTTTCATAGAATATTTAAACTTCAGAGATTTGAGTTGCAAAGGTAGAAAAGTCTTGGACTAGAAGAAAAGGAAGAATGCACCTCGCTAGGAAAAAAGGTGTTTTGATGTAGTTGGTAACTTTTTTGAAGGGGCAAGACTGTGTTGAAAAACAAAGGCTGCTGCAAATAAGTTGCAGCATACACCTGAGGTATTGCCACATTACTTACGTGCCCTCATCTGTCTACAGCTAAGCCCTATCCAGCTGTAATTTGAACAAACCTTTTCACCTGCAGATTGAAATATTCATTTCTATCCTTAAAAAAAAAAAAACCAACAACAACAACAACAACAAAAAAAAAAAAACCAAAAAAACCCCAAACAAATCAGCACCAAAAAACCACAGATCAAAGAAGGTAGGTGTAAGCTATTTTGGAAAGGGAATACAGTACTCAGTGAAAACAAGGCTTCCCCAGCTCAGCATCAGTCTCAAAATGCTGATTCCCCTGCACGTGCTTTTCTTTGAACTTGACTTTGTCCATAAACTGTTCTGGCAATGGCTGTGTGTGTTGTGTAGCTTTCCTGGAACTTACTGGCTGTTCATGTTTGCAAGGAGACAGCTGTTCTTTCAGCGGTGATGGCAGTCAAATGAAAACATTAAGACTGCTACATCTTTGTAGTGCTGTGTCCTGTAAGCAATGTCAGCCACAAGTCTCTGAAGGTATCGTAAAGAGGCAATCAATTACCTGGAAAATTAGACGGATGTCCAAATACTGTTTGTTGTCATTAGAGAGTTACTTTCTACTTTTACTCTGACATTTTAGGTGGTTAATTTTCCTTTGCCTACTGTGGTATAATGCCAACAGTATTACAGGAGAAGCAGGCTAGATGGGGAAGGCTGGCTGCTCAGAAATGAATTCCTTGTCATTATAACTGTTTAGTATGTAAAACTGGATTTGGACAAATTTTAGGCAAAACCAAAGCTCAGTGCATCTTTGAAATAATAATAATAAAAAAAACCCTGCAATATTCTTACTTTCAGTCTCTGCAAATAGCACTCCACTGGATATGTGAATTCATCCAGTGTCCTGTCTTGAAAACCATTCTGAGTGTAACCACCAAGAAAGGAAAAGAATTGGTAGGGTGAACAAAAGGTTATAGAAAGGAGGAAAGGATGGCAATTAAAGAAAAGGAAAATGCAGATACTGCTTTGGAGGAGAGACTTCCTGCTGTTGAGATTCAGCGGGTTGGGGAATGTAAAAGCTTAAATGCTACAGTGGTTTCCCTTGTGTTGGTACTGTAGATGTGGGACTGTTGCCACTTCCCTTTGTGTTGCTAATGATTTGAATCCTATAAAACAAAACAGGACTAAGCATTAGGAAATGCACTAAATAATTAAGATGTTCTGGATTTCTGTCATCGCTTTCACCTGAGGACTTTCAAGTGCTTCATAAGCAAAATACTTCATAAACGTACTTTCTCTGAGGAAATTGTATCCTGTCTTGGTAACAGAGAAGCTAAGGTACTAGTAGAAGTTAGGACAATCTTACACTGGGAGAGAGGTAGACAAAATAAATGTATCTATGTAAGGTTTTTCATACATTGTTTGCAAGAATATACAAATAAAACTTGCTGCTGTCACGCAGTCTCTCTTTTCTGGTTTTCTTGTATTATGATTTAGGTTGCTGTATAAGATCTAAACATCTTTCTCTGCACTCCCAAGTTCTTTTTCTGTGAGTAACATTGTTAAATACGTATGAGATGATATACATCCCTACAGATGAGATAGCACTGGCCTAAATCTGTTTAATAAAGGAATCAATATAAGTTTCATAGTTTTTTTTAGCTCATAAAAACTGATATTTTATCAGTCTGTGCAATGCCTAGTGTTACACATTACAACATTGTTACGTAGTTTTCTACAGATGGAAATGAAAAGGTACAGACCTTTGTTACTGTGACAGAGTATAGAAACAGGCTAATCCTTTTTCTTAAAGGAAAAGAATGACCTCAGGGGAAGTAGTTAAAGTCTTCAGAGTTAAACTGGCTTTGTAATGATAAAAATTGATTCCAGCCTTTCTTTTTCATTATTTCTGATATGTAAAGATGAAATAAAGGCCCTCTTGTTCATAAGAAAAAATTCAGAACATGCCTTAACCTTTCAGAAGATTAGCAGTCTTCCCTAAATGAACATAACAGTGGAAAGATGGGTGTTTTCTAGCAGAAACTGTGCATTTTCTGTGTTCTTTTCTCTGCTTTGTCTCTGGGTCTGCATAAGCTTCTCATTCCATTGCATCAGATGAGACTAGGTCAGCCAATTCTCTGTCACGCAGCCTATGCCAGCCCAGCCCGGTTTGAGGAGATTGCATTTCATTGATTTGTCTGTTTGGCACACCATTTAGGGAGACGAGACGGTGTTTTTGTTGTTTTTGCTGGAACGATCTGCGACAGTGGGCTGTTCCCTCCCTCATTCTCCTAAACGACTCTGATTCTGTGTGAACAGTGCATGGGTCAGAATAGTTGGTTTAGCATGTGACACTTCACTTCTTATAACTGTATTTTTATTTATAACTCTTTCTTTTTCTCTTTTTCACTCCAGAGAAATACGTGTGTCAATTAGCTGGCATGTCTGAGCATTGTCTCAGTTTTACTTTTGCAAAGAGAAGTCACAATTAAGATAGTCTTTTTTTAGAATTCTATTTGCTAAATTATCCATAAGCCACTTTTTAAAATTACAAATGGTAAAAACCATGAATGTAAATACCTGAATCCCCCAGAAGTTTATTAAAAAAGCTGAATGAATAGCTCCCAGTTCAGCTCTGTACAGAAGTAAAGCTGTAACTTCTACAGAAGTTCACTATGAATTCTTTCAGAAACTGGTGGTATTGGGCTTGTATTACTGTGTACCCAAGCTTGAATTTAATGTATCTGCTTCCCTTAGTTCTATGGGACAACTTAAATAGGGATTTGTTCTTTTTCTGAGCCCAACAGCTGCTGTGTTGTATCCAAGAAGCAGTACTATTATGAGACTTTATTAAGTGCTTTGACTTTTCTCTCAGTATTAAATATATATGTAGAATCAAAGCCATACCCTGAAATTACAATACGTACAGCATCAAAGTTTTTTCCTTAAGAAATAGTGGATAATTCCACCTGTAAAACTTTTCTGTTGTCTGTCTCTTTTTTTTTTTTCTTTTTCTTTCCTTGTCCCAGAATCCCTTTGCTCCGTTTATGTAAGGGAAGTATAATGCTTAACTGAGGTCAACCTCAGTTGAAGTTCATAGAATCATAGAATGG